>NW_027277102.1:0-31788 GCF_030028105.1 Mobula birostris
TAAGCATTGCATGCCCTGAGTTAACAACTTTTTTGTGTTGATGTGTACAGCCATGAAACAACTTTCAAACTGCTCATAATCATGTTGGAAGTTATCCTAAGGTGTTTCCATGAGATTTGCCATCAGGACTTTTGAGAACATTTGTAATGTATAGTATTTGTACTGTAAAAGCATTGTATGCACTGAGAAAGCAACTTTTTTGTCTTGATGTTCAGAGCCATAATACAACTTTCAAACAACTCAGAAACATGTGGGAAGTTAACCTAAGTTGTTTCCATTAGGTTTGCAGCATGTACTTTGGTGTAAAATTGAAATGTATACTCTATGTATTATCTAACCATTGTATGCCCTGAGTTAACAACTTTTTTGTGTTGATGTGTAGAGCCATGAGACAACTTTCAAACAGCTCAGAAACATGTGGGAAGTTAACTTAATATGTATCCATCTGGTTTGCACTCTGCATTTTGTTGGAAAATTGAAATGCATACCATCTTACTGTCGGAACATAGTATGCACTGAGAAAGTAAGTTTTTTGTCTTCATGAACAGAGGCATGAAACAACTTTCAACCTACTCATACTCATGTGGGAACTAAACTAAGGTGTTTGCATTAGGTTTGCAGTAAGTGCTTTGGTGTAAAATTGAAATGTATACTATTTGTATTGTCTAAGCATTGCATGCACTGAGATGAAAACTTTTTTGTGTTGATGTGTAGAGCCATGAGACAACTTTCAAACAGCTGAGAAACATGTGGGAAGTTAACTTAATATGCATCCATCTGGTTTGCCCTCTGCATTTTGTTGGAAAATTGAAATGTATACCATCTTAATGTCAGAACATAGTATGCACTGAGAAAGTAACTTTTTTGCCTTGATGAACAGAGGCATGAAACAACTTTCAACCTACTCATACTCATGTGGGAAGTTAACCTAAGGTGTTTCCATTAGGTTTGCAGTAAGTGCTTTGGTGTAAAATTGAAATGTATACTATTTGTATTGTCTAAGCATTGCATGCACTAAGATAACAACTTCTTTGTGTTGACGTGTACAGCCATGAAACGACTTTCAAACTACTCATATTCATGTGGGAAGTTCACCTGAGGTGTTTCCATTAGGTTAGCAATCAGGACTTTTGAGTAGAATTGAAATGTATACTATTTGTATTGTAAAAGCATTGTATGCACTGAGAAAACAACTTTTTTGTCTTGATGTTCAGAGCCATAATACAACTTTCAAACAACTCAGAAACATGTGGGAAGTTAACCTAAGTTGTTTCCATTAGGTTTGCAGCATGTACTTTGGTGTAAAATTGAAATGTATACTATCTGTATTATCTAACCATTGTATGCCCTGAGTTAACAACTTTTTTGTGTTGATGTGTAGAGCCATGAGACAACTTTCAAACAGCTCAGAAACATGTGGGAAGTTAACTTAATATGTATCCATCTGGTTTGCCCTCTGCATTTCGTTGGAAAATTGAAATGTATACCATCTTAATGTCAGAACATAGTATGCACTCAGAAAGTAACTTTTTTGTCTTGATGAACAGAGCCATGAAACAACTTTCAGACATCTCAGAATCATGTGGGAAGTTAACCAAAGGTGCTTCCATTAGGATTGCAGTCAGGACTTTTGAGTATAATTGAAATGTATACTACTTTTATGTCAAAGCATTCTATTCACTGAGAAATCAACTTTTTTGTCTTTATGTTCACAGGTATGAAAGAACTTTCAGACATCTCAGAATCATGTGGGAAGTAAACCTAAGGTGTTTCCATTAGGTTTGCAGTAAGTGCTTTGGTGTAAAATTGAGATGTATACCAGTTGTATTGTCTAAGCATTGTCTGCCCTGAGTTAACAACTTTTTTCTGTTGATGTGTGGAGCCATGAGACAACTTTCAAACAGCTCAGAAACATGTGGGAAGTTAACTTAATATGTATCCATCTGGTTTGCACTCTGCATTTTGTTGGAAAATTGAAATTTATACCATCTTAATGTCAGAACATAGTATGCACTGAGAAAGTAACTTTTTTGTCTTGATGAATAGAGCCATGAAACAACTTTCAGACATCTCAGAATCATGTGGGAAGTTAACCTAAGTTGTTTCCATTAGGTTTGCAGCATGTACTTTGGTGTAAAATTGAAATGTATACTCTATGTATTATCTAACCATTGTATGCCCTGAGTTAACAACTTTTTTGTGTTGATGTGTAGAGCCATGAGACAACTTTCAAACAGCTCAGAAACATGTGGGAAGTTAACTTAATATGTATCCATCTGGTTTGCACTCTGCATTTTGTTGGAAAATTGAAATGCATACCATCTTAATGTCGGAACATAGTATGCACTGAGAAAGTAAGTTTTTTGTCTTCATGAACAGAGGCATGAAACAACTTTCAACCTACTCATACTCATGTGGGAACTAAACTAAGGTGTTTGCATTAGGTTTGCAGTAAGTGCTTTGGTGTAAAATTGAAATGTATACTATTTGTATTGTCTAAGCATTGCATGCACTGAGATGAAAACTTTTTTGTGTTGATGTGTAGAGCCATGAGACAACTTTCAAACAGCTGAGAAACATGTGGGAAGTTAACTTAATATGCATCCATCTGGTTTGCCCTCTGCATTTTGTTGGAAAATTGAAATGTATACCATCTTAATGTCAGAACATAGTATGCACTGAGAAAGTAACTTTTTTGCCTTGATGAACAGAGGCATGAAACAACTTTCAACCTACTCATACTCATGTGGGAAGTTAACCTAAGGTGTTTCCATTAGGTTTGCAGTAAGTGCTTTGGTGTAAAATTGAAATGTATACTATTTGTATTGTCTAAGCATTGCATGCACTAAGATAACAACTTCTTTGTGTTGACGTGTACAGCCATGAAACGACTTTCAAACTACTCATATTCATGTGGGAAGTTCACCTGAGGTGTTTCCATTAGGTTAGCAATCAGGACTTTTGAGTAGAATTGAAATGTATACTATTTGTATTGTAAAAGCATTGTATGCACTGAGAAAACAACTTTTTTGTTTTGATGTTCAGAGCCATAATACAACTTTCAAACAACTCAGAAACATGTGGGAAGTTAACCTAAGTTGTTTCCATTAGGTTTGCAGCATGTACTTTGGTGTAAAATTGAAATGTATACTATCTGTATTATCTAACCATTGTATGCCCTGAGTTAACAACTTTTTTGTGTTGATGTGTAGAGCCATGAGACAACTTTCAAACAGCTCAGAAACATGTGGGAAGTTAACTTAATATGTATCCATCTGGTTTGCCCTCTGCATTTCGTTGGAAAATTGAAATGTATACCATCTTAATGTCAGAACATAGTATGTACTGAGAAAGTAACTTTTTTGTCTTGATGAATAGAGCCATGAAACAACTTTCAGACATCTCAGAATCATGTGGGAAGTTAACGTAATTTGTTTGCATTAGGTTTGCAGTAAGTGCTTTGGTGTAAAATTGAATTGTATACTATTTGTATTGTCTAAGCATTGCATGCACTGAGATAACAACTTTTTTGTGTTGATGTGTAGAGCCATGAGACAACTTTCAAACAGCTCAGAAACACGTGGGAAGGTAACTTAATATGCATCCATCTGGTTTGCACTCTGCATTTTGTTGGAAAATTGAAATTTATACCATCTTAATGTCAGAACATAGTATGCACTGAGAAAGTAACTTTTTTGCCTTGATGAACAGAGGCATGAAACAACTTTCAACCTACTCATACTCATGTGGGAAGTTAACCTAAGGTGTTTCCATTAGGTTTGCAGTAAGTGCTTTGGTGTAAAATTGAAATGTATACTATTTGTATTGTCTAAGCATTGCATGCACTAAGATAACAACTTCTTTGTGTTGACGTGTACAGCCATGAAACGACTTTCAAACTACTCATATTCATGTGGGAAGTTCACCTGAGGTGTTTCCATTAGGTTAGCAATCAGGACTTTAGAGTAGAATTGAAATGTATACTATTTGTATTGTAAAAGCATTGTATGCACTGAGAAAACAACTTTTTTGTCTTGATGTTCAGAGCCATAATACAACTTTCAAACAACTCAGAAACATGTGGGAAGTTAACCTAAGTTGTTTCCATTAGGTTTGCAGCATGTACTTTGGTGTAAAATTGAAATGTATACTATCTGTATTATCTAACCATTGTATGCCCTGAGTTAACAACTTTTTGTGTTGATGTGTAGAGCCATGAGACAACTTTCAAACAGCTCAGAAACATGTGGGAAGTTAACTTAATATGTATCCATCTGGTTTGCCCTCTGCATTTCGTTGGAAAATTGAAATGTATACCATCTTAATGTCAGAACATAGTATGCACTCAGAAAGTAACTTTTTTGTCTTGATGAACAGAGCCATGAAACAACTTTCAGACATCTCAGAATCATGTGGGAAGTTAACCAAAGGTGCTTCCATTAGGATTGCAGTCAGGACTTTTGAGTACAATTGAAATGTATACTACTTTTATGTCAAAGCATTCTATTCACTGAGAAATCAACTTTTTTGTCTTTATGTTCACAGGTATGAAAGAACTTTCAGACATCTCAGAATCATGTGGGAAGTAAACCTAAGGTGTTTCCATTAGGTTTGCAGTAAGTGCTTTGGTGTAAAATTGAGATGTATACCAGTTGTATTGTCTAAGCATTGTCTGCCCTGAGTTAAGAACTTTTTTCTCTTGATGTGTGCAGCCATGAGACAAATTTCAAACAGCTCAGAAACATGTGGGAAGTTAACTTAATATGAATCCATCTTGTTTGCCCTCTGCATTTTGTTGGAAAATTCAAATGTATACCATCTTAATGTCAGAACATAGTATGCACTGAGAAAGTAACTTTTTTGTCTTGATGAACAGAGCCATGAAACAACTTTCAAACATCTCAGAATCATGTGGGAAGTTACCCTGAGGTGTTTCCATTAGGTTTGCAGTAAGTGCTTTGGTGTAAAATTGAAATGTATACTATTTGTATTGTCTAAGCATTGCATGCCCTGAGTTAACAACTTTTTTGTGTTGATGTGTACAGCCATGAAACAACTTTCAAACTGCTCATAATCATGTTGGAAGTTATCCTAAGGTGTTTCCATGAGATTTGCCATCAGGACTTTTGAGAACATTTGTAATGTATAGTATTTGTACTGTAAAAGCATTGTATGCACTGAGAAAGCAACTTTTTTGTCTTGATGTTCAGAGCCATAATACAACTTTCAAACAACTCAGAAACATGTGGGAAGTTAACCTAAGTTGTTTCCATTAGGTTTGCAGCATGTACTTTGGTGTAAAATTGAAATGTATACTCTATGTATTATCTAACCATTGTATGCCCTGAGTTAACAACTTTTTTGTGTTGATGTGTAGAGCCATGAGACAACTTTCAAACAGCTCAGAAACATGTGGGAAGTTAACTTAATATGTATCCATCTGGTTTGCACTCTGCATTTTGTTGGAAAATTGAAATGCATACCATCTTAATGTCGGAACATAGTATGCACTGAGAAAGTAAGTTTTTTGTCTTCATGAACAGAGGCATGAAACAACTTTCAACCTACTCATACTCATGTGGGAACTAAACTAAGGTGTTTGCATTAGGTTTGCAGTAAGTGCTTTGGTGTAAAATTGAAATGTATACTATTTGTATTGTCTAAGCATTGCATGCACTGAGATGAAAACTTTTTTGTGTTGATGTGTAGAGCCATGAGACAACTTTCAAACAGCTGAGAAACATGTGGGAAGTTAACTTAATATGCATCCATCTGGTTTGCCCTCTGCATTTTGTTGGAAAATTGAAATGTATACCATCTTAATGTCAGAACATAGTATGCACTGAGAAAGTAACTTTTTTGCCTTGATGAACAGAGGCATGAAACAACTTTCAACCTACTCATACTCATGTGGGAAGTTAACCTAAGGTGTTTCCATTAGGTTTGCAGTAAGTGCTTTGGTGTAAAATTGAAATGTATACTATTTGTATTGTCTAAGCATTGCATGCACTAAGATAACAACTTCTTTGTGTTGACGTGTACAGCCATGAAACGACTTTCAAACTACTCATATTCATGTGGGAAGTTCACCTGAGGTGTTTCCATTAGGTTAGCAATCAGGACTTTTGAGTAGAATTGAAATGTATACTATTTGTATTGTAAAAGCATTGTATGCACTGAGAAAACAACTTTTTTGTCTTGATGTTCAGAGCCATAATACAACTTTCAAACAACTCAGAAACATGTGGGAAGTTAACCTAAGTTGTTTCCATTAGGTTTGCAGCATGTACTTTGGTGTAAAATTGAAATGTATACTATCTGTATTATCTAACCATTGTATGCCCTGAGTTAACAACTTTTTTGTGTTGATGTGTAGAGCCATGAGACAACTTTCAAACAGCTCAGAAACATGTGGGAAGTTAACTTAATATGTATCCATCTGGTTTGCCCTCTGCATTTCGTTGGAAAATTGAAATGTATACCATCTTAATGTCAGAACATAGTATGTACTGAGAAAGTAACTTTTTTGTCTTGATGAATAGAGCCATGAAACAACTTTCAGACATCTCAGAATCATGTGGGAAGTTAACGTAATTTGTTTGCATTAGGTTTGCAGTAAGTGCTTTGGTGTAAAATTGAATTGTATACTATTTGTATTGTCTAAGCATTGCATGCACTGAGATAACAACTTTTTTGTGTTGATGTGTAGAGCTTTGAGACAACTTTCAAACAGCTCAGAAACACGTGGGAAGGTAACTTAATATGCATCCATCTGGTTTGCACTCTGCATTTTGTTGGAAAATTGAAATTTATACCATCTTAATGTCAGAACATAGTATGCACTGAGAAAGTAACTTTTTTGCCTTGATGAACAGAGGCATGAAACAACTTTCAACCTACTCATACTCATGTGGGAAGTTAACCTAAGGTGTTTCCATTAGGTTTGCAGTAAGTGCTTTGGTGTAAAATTGAAATGTATACTATTTGTATTGTCTAAGCATTGCATGCACTAAGATAACAACTTCTTTGTGTTGACGTGTACAGCCATGAAACGACTTTCAAACTACTCATATTCATGTGGGAAGTTCACCTGAGGTGTTTCCATTAGGTTAGCAATCAGGACTTTTGAGTAGAATTGAAATGTATACTATTTGTATTGTAAAAGCATTGTATGCACTGAGAAAACAACTTTTTTGTCTTGATGTTCAGAGCCATAATACAACTTTCAAACAACTCAGAAACATGTGGGAAGTTAACCTAAGTTGTTTCCATTAGGTTTGCAGCATGTACTTTGGTGTAAAATTGAAATGTATACTATCTGTATTATCTAACCATTGTATGCCCTGAGTTAACAACTTTTTTGTGTTGATGTGTAGAGCCATGAGACAACTTTCAAACAGCTCAGAAACATGTGGGAAGTTAACTTAATATGTATCCATCTGGTTTGCCCTCTGCATTTCGTTGGAAAATTGAAATGTATACCATCTTAATGTCAGAACATAGTATGCACTCAGAAAGTAACTTTTTTGTCTTGATGAACAGAGCCATGAAACAACTTTCAGACATCTCAGAATCATGTGGGAAGTTAACCAAAGGTGCTTCCATTAGGATTGCAGTCAGGACTTTTGAGTACAATTGAAATGTATACTACTTTTATGTCAAAGCATTCTATTCACTGAGAAATCAACTTTTTTGTCTTTATGTTCACAGGTATGAAAGAACTTTCAGACATCTCAGAATCATGTGGGAAGTAAACCTAAGGTGTTTCCATTAGGTTTGCAGTAAGTGCTTTGGTGTAAAATTGAGATGTATACCAGTTGTATTGTCTAAGCATTGTCTGCCCTGAGTTAACAACTTTTTTCTGTTGATGTGTGGAGCCATGAGACAACTTTCAAACAGCTCAGAAACATGTGGGAAGTTAACTTAATATGTATCCATCTGGTTTGCACTCTGCATTTTGTTGGAAAATTGAAATTTATACCATCTTAATGTCAGAACATAGTATGCACTGAGAAAGTAACTTTTTTGTCTTGATGAATAGAGCCATGAAACAACTTTCAGACATCTCAGAATCATGTGGGAAGTTAACCTAAGTTGTTTCCATTAGGTTTGCAGCATGTACTTTGGTGTAAAATTGAAATGTATACTCTATGTATTATCTAACCATTGTATGCCCTGAGTTAACAACTTTTTTGTGTTGATGTGTAGAGCCATGAAACAACTTTCAAACTACTCATAAACATGTGGGAAGTTAACCTAAGGTGTTTCCATTAGGTTTGCAGTCAGGACTTTTGAGTACAATTGAAATGTATACTACATTTATGTCAAAGCATTCTATTCACTGAGAAATCAACTTTTTTGTCTTTATGTTCACAGGTATGAAAGAACTTTCAGACATCTCAGAATCATGTGGGAAGTAAACCTAAGGTGTTTCCATTAGGTTTGCAGTAAGTGCTTTGGTGTAAAATTGAGATGTATACCAGTTGTATTGTCTAAGCATTGTCTGCCCTGAGTTAAGAACTTTTTTCTCTTGATGTGTGCAGCCATGAGACAAATTTCAAACAGCTCAGAAACATGTGGGAAGTTAACTTAATATGAATCCATCTTGTTTGCACTCTGCATTTTGTTGGAAAATTCAAATGTATACCATCTTAATGTCAGAACATAGTATGCACTGAGAAAGTAACTTTTTTGTCTTGATGAACAGAGCCATGAAACAACTTTCAAACATCTCAGAATCATGTGGGAAGTTACCCTGAGGTGTTTCCATTAGGTTTGCAGTAAGTGCTTTGGTGTAAAATTGAAATGTATACTATTTGTATTGTCTAAGCATTGCATGCCCTGAGTTAACAACTTTTTTGTGTTGATGTGTACAGCCATGAAACAACTTTCAAACTGCTCATAATCATGTTGGAAGTTATCCTAAGGTGTTTCCATGAGATTTGCCATCAGGACTTTTGAGAACATTTGTAATGTATAGTATTTGTACTGTAAAAGCATTGTATGCACTGAGAAAGCAACTTTTTTGTCTTGATGTTCAGAGCCATAATACAACTTTCAAACAACTCAGAAACATGTGGGAAGTTAACCTAAGTTGTTTCCATTAGGTTTGCAGCATGTACTTTGGTGTAAAATTGAAATGTATACTCTATGTATTATCTAACCATTGTATGCCCTGAGTTAACAACTTTTTTGTGTTGATGTGTAGAGCCATGAGACAACTTTCAAACAGCTCAGAAACATGTGGGAAGTTAACTTAATATGTATCCATCTGGTTTGCACTCTGCATTTTGTTGGAAAATTGAAATGCATACCATCTTAATGTCGGAACATAGTATGCACTGAGAAAGTAAGTTTTTTGTCTTCATGAACAGAGGCATGAAACAACTTTCAACCTACTCATACTCATGTGGGAACTAAACTAAGGTGTTTGCATTAGGTTTGCAGTAAGTGCTTTGGTGTAAAATTGAAATGTATACTATTTGTATTGTCTAAGCATTGCATGCACTGAGATGAAAACTTTTTTGTGTTGATGTGTAGAGCCATGAGACAACTTTCAAACAGCTGAGAAACATGTGGGAAGTTAACTTAATATGCATCCATCTGGTTTGCCCTCTGCATTTTGTTGGAAAATTGAAATGTATACCATCTTAATGTCAGAACATAGTATGCACTGAGAAAGTAACTTTTTTGCCTTGATGAACAGAGGCATGAAACAACTTTCAACCTACTCATACTCATGTGGGAAGTTAACCTAAGGTGTTTCCATTAGGTTTGCAGTAAGTGCTTTGGTGTAAAATTGAAATGTATACTATTTGTATTGTCTAAGCATTGCATGCACTAAGATAACAACTTCTTTGTGTTGACGTGTACAGCCATGAAACGACTTTCAAACTACTCATATTCATGTGGGAAGTTCACCTGAGGTGTTTCCATTAGGTTAGCAATCAGGACTTTTGAGTAGAATTGAAATGTATACTATTTGTATTGTAAAAGCATTGTATGCACTGAGAAAACAACTTTTTTGTCTTGATGTTCAGAGCCATAATACAACTTTCAAACAACTCATAAACATGTGGGAAGTTAACCTAAGTTGTTTCCATTAGGTTTGCAGCATGTACTTTGGTGTAAAATTGAAATGTATACTATCTGTATTATCTAACCATTGTATGCCCTGAGTTAACAACTTTTTTGTGTTGATGTGTAGAGCCATGAGACAACTTTCAAACAGCTCAGAAACATGTGGGAAGTTAACTTAATATGTATCCATCTGGTTTGCCCTCTGCATTTCGTTGGAAAATTGAAATGTATACCATCTTAATGTCAGAACATAGTATGCACTCAGAAAGTAACTTTTTTGTCTTGATGAACAGAGCCATGAAACAACTTTCAGACATCTCAGAATCATGTGGGAAGTTAACCAAAGGTGCTTCCATTAGGATTGCAGTCAGGACTTTTGAGTATAATTGAAATGTATACTACTTTTATGTCAAAGCATTCTATTCACTGAGAAATCAACTTTTTTGTCTTTATGTTCACAGGTATGAAAGAACTTTCAGACATCTCAGAATCATGTGGGAAGTAAACCTAAGGTGTTTCCATTAGGTTTGCAGTAAGTGCTTTGGTGTAAAATTGAGATGTATACCAGTTGTATTGTCTAAGCATTGTCTGCCCTGAGTTAACAACTTTTTTCTGTTGATGTGTGGAGCCATGAGACAACTTTCAAACAGCTCAGAAACATGTGGGAAGTTAACTTAATATGTATCCATCTGGTTTGCACTCTGCATTTTGTTGGAAAATTGAAATTTATACCATCTTAATGTCAGAACATAGTATGCACTGAGAAAGTAACTTTTTTGTCTTGATGAATAGAGCCATGAAACAACTTTCAGACATCTCAGAATCATGTGGGAAGTTAACCTAAGTTGTTTCCATTAGGTTTGCAGCATGTACTTTGGTGTAAAATTGAAATGTATACTCTATGTATTATCTAACCATTGTATGCCCTGAGTTAACAACTTTTTTGTGTTGATGTGTAGAGCCATGAGACAACTTTCAAACAGCTCAGAAACATGTGGGAAGTTAACTTAATATGTATCCATCTGGTTTGCACTCTGCATTTTGTTGGAAAATTGAAATGCATACCATCTTAATGTCGGAACATAGTATGCACTGAGAAAGTAAGTTTTTTGTCTTCATGAACAGAGGCATGAAACAACTTTCAACCTACTCATACTCATGTGGGAACTAAACTAAGGTGTTTGCATTAGGTTTGCAGTAAGTGCTTTGGTGTAAAATTGAAATGTATACTATTTGTATTGTCTAAGCATTGCATGCACTGAGATGAAAACTTTTTTGTGTTGATGTGTAGAGCCATGAGACAACTTTCAAACAGCTGAGAAACATGTGGGAAGTTAACTTAATATGCATCCATCTGGTTTGCCCTCTGCATTTTGTTGGAAAATTGAAATGTATACCATCTTAATGTCAGAACATAGTATGCACTGAGAAAGTAACTTTTTTGCCTTGATGAACAGAGGCATGAAACAACTTTCAACCTACTTATACTCATGTGGGAAGTTAACCTAAGGTGTTTCCATTAGGTTTGCAGTAAGTGCTTTGGTGTAAAATTGAAATGTATACTATTTGTATTGTCTAAGCATTGCATGCACTAAGATAACAACTTCTTTGTGTTGACGTGTACAGCCATGAAACGACTTTCAAACTACTCATATTCATGTGGGAAGTTCACCTGAGGTGTTTCCATTAGGTTAGCAATCAGGACTTTTGAGTAGAATTGAAATGTATACTATTTGTATTGTAAAAGCATTGTATGCACTGAGAAAACAACTTTTTTGTTTTGATGTTCAGAGCCATAATACAACTTTCAAACAACTCAGAAACATGTGGGAAGTTAACCTAAGTTGTTTCCATTAGGTTTGCAGCATGTACTTTGGTGTAAAATTGAAATGTATACTATCTGTATTATCTAACCATTGTATGCCCTGAGTTAACAACTTTTTTGTGTTGATGTGTAGAGCCATGAGACAACTTTCAAACAGCTCAGAAACATGTGGGAAGTTAACTTAATATGTATCCATCTGGTTTGCCCTCTGCATTTCGTTGGAAAATTGAAATGTATACCATCTTAATGTCAGAACATAGTATGTACTGAGAAAGTAACTTTTTTGTCTTGATGAATAGAGCCATGAAACAACTTTCAGACATCTCAGAATCATGTGGGAAGTTAACGTAATTTGTTTGCATTAGGTTTGCAGTAAGTGCTTTGGTGTAAAATTGAATTGTATACTATTTGTATTGTCTAAGCATTGCATGCACTGAGATAACAACTTTTTTGTGTTGATGTGTAGAGCCATGAGACAACTTTCAAACAGCTCAGAAACACGTGGGAAGGTAACTTAATATGCATCCATCTGGTTTGCACTCTGCATTTTGTTGGAAAATTGAAATTTATACCATCTTAATGTCAGAACATAGTATGCACTGAGAAAGTAACTTTTTTGCCTTGATGAACAGAGGCATGAAACAACTTTCAACCTACTCATACTCATGTGGGAAGTTAACCTAAGGTGTTTCCATTAGGTTTGCAGTAAGTGCTTTGGTGTAAAATTGAAATGTATACTATTTGTATTGTCTAAGCATTGCATGCACTAAGATAACAACTTCTTTGTGTTGACGTGTACAGCCATGAAACGACTTTCAAACTACTCATATTCATGTGGGAAGTTCACCTGAGGTGTTTCCATTAGGTTAGCAATCAGGACTTTAGAGTAGAATTGAAATGTATACTATTTGTATTGTAAAAGCATTGTATGCACTGAGAAAACAACTTTTTTGTCTTGATGTTCAGAGCCATAATACAACTTTCAAACAACTCAGAAACATGTGGGAAGTTAACCTAAGTTGTTTCCATTAGGTTTGCAGCATGTACTTTGGTGTAAAATTGAAATGTATACTATCTGTATTATCTAACCATTGTATGCCCTGAGTTAACAACTTTTTTGTGTTGATGTGTAGAGCCATGAGACAACTTTCAAACAGCTCAGAAACATGTGGGAAGTTAACTTAATATGTATCCATCTGGTTTGCCCTCTGCATTTCGTTGGAAAATTGAAATGTATACCATCTTAATGTCAGAACATAGTATGCACTCAGAAAGTAACTTTTTTGTCTTGATGAACAGAGCCATGAAACAACTTTCAGACATCTCAGAATCATGTGGGAAGTTAACCAAAGGTGCTTCCATTAGGATTGCAGTCAGGACTTTTGAGTACAATTGAAATGTATACTACTTTTATGTCAAAGCATTCTATTCACTGAGAAATCAACTTTTTTGTCTTTATGTTCACAGGTATGAAAGAACTTTCAGACATCTCAGAATCATGTGGGAAGTAAACCTAAGGTGTTTCCATTAGGTTTGCAGTAAGTGCTTTGGTGTAAAATTGAGATGTATACCAGTTGTATTGTCTAAGCATTGTCTGCCCTGAGTTAAGAACTTTTTTCTCTTGATGTGTGCAGCCATGAGACAAATTTCAAACAGCTCAGAAACATGTGGGAAGTTAACTTAATATGAATCCATCTTGTTTGCCCTCTGCATTTTGTTGGAAAATTCAAATGTATACCATCTTAATGTCAGAACATAGTATGCACTGAGAAAGTAACTTTTTTGTCTTGATGAACAGAGCCATGAAACAACTTTCAAACATCGCAGAATCATGTGGGAAGTTACCCTGAGGTGTTTCCATTAGGTTTGCAGTAAGTGCTTTGGTGTAAAATTGAAATGTATACTATTTGTATTGTCTAAGCATTGCATGCCCTGAGTTAACAACTTTTTTGTGTTGATGTGTACAGCCATGAAACAACTTTCAAACTGCTCATAATCATGTTGGAAGTTATCCTAAGGTGTTTCCATGAGATTTGCCATCAGGACTTTTGAGAACATTTGTAATGTATAGTATTTGTACTGTAAAAGCATTGTATGCACTGAGAAAGCAACTTTTTTGTCTTGATGTTCAGAGCCATAATACAACTTTCAAACAACTCAGAAACATGTGGGAAGTTAACCTAAGTTGTTTCCATTAGGTTTGCAGCATGTACTTTGGTGTAAAATTGAAATGTATACTCTATGTATTATCTAACCATTGTATGCCCTGAGTTAACAACTTTTTTGTGTTGATGTGTAGAGCCATGAGACAACTTTCAAACAGCTCAGAAACATGTGGGAAGTTAACTTAATATGTATCCATCTGGTTTGCACTCTGCATTTTGTTGGAAAATTGAAATGCATACCATCTTAATGTCGGAACATAGTATGCACTGAGAAAGTAAGTTTTTTGTCTTCATGAACAGAGGCATGAAACAACTTTCAACCTACTCATACTCATGTGGGAACTAAACTAAGGTGTTTGCATTAGGTTTGCAGTAAGTGCTTTGGTGTAAAATTGAAATGTATACTATTTGTATTGTCTAAGCATTGCATGCACTGAGATGAAAACTTTTTTGTGTTGATGTGTAGAGCCATGAGACAACTTTCAAACAGCTGAGAAACATGTGGGAAGTTAACTTAATATGCATCCATCTGGTTTGCCCTCTGCATTTTGTTGGAAAATTGAAATGTATACCATCTTAATGTCAGAACATAGTATGCACTGAGAAAGTAACTTTTTTGCCTTGATGAACAGAGGCATGAAACAACTTTCAACCTACTCATACTCATGTGGGAAGTTAACCTAAGGTGTTTCCATTAGGTTTGCAGTAAGTGCTTTGGTGTAAAATTGAAATGTATACTATTTGTATTGTCTAAGCATTGCATGCACTAAGATAACAACTTCTTTGTGTTGACGTGTACAGCCATGAAACGACTTTCAAACTACTCATATTCATGTGGGAAGTTCACCTGAGGTGTTTCCATTAGGTTAGCAATCAGGACTTTTGAGTAGAATTGAAATGTATACTATTTGTATTGTAAAAGCATTGTATGCACTGAGAAAACAACTTTTTTGTCTTGATGTTCAGAGCCATAATACAACTTTCAAACAACTCAGAAACATGTGGGAAGTTAACCTAAGTTGTTTCCATTAGGTTTCCAGCATGTACTTTGGTGTAAAATTGAAATGTATACTATCTGTATTATCTAACCATTGTATGCCCTGAGTTAACAACTTTTTTGTGTTGATGTGTAGAGCCATGAGACAACTTTCAAACAGCTCAGAAACATGTGGGAAGTTAACTTAATATGTATCCATCTGGTTTGCCCTCTGCATTTCGTTGGAAAATTGAAATGTATACCATCTTAATGTCAGAACATAGTATGTACTGAGAAAGTAACTTTTTTGTCTTGATGAATAGAGCCATGAAACAACTTTCAGACATCTCAGAATCATGTGGGAAGTTAACCTAAGTTGTTTCCATTAGGTTTGCAGCATGTACTTTGGTGTAAAATTGAAATGTATACTCTATGTATTATCTAACCATTGTATGCCCTGAGTTAACAACTTTTTTGTGTTGATGTGTAGAGCCATGAAACAACTTTCAAACTACTCATAAACATGTGGGAAGTTAACCTAAGGTGTTTCCATTAGGTTTGCAGTCAGGACTTTTGAGTACAATTGAAATGTATACTACATTTATGTCAAAGCATTCTATTCACTGAGAAATCAACTTTTTTGTCTTTATGTTCACAGGTATGAAAGAACTTTCAGACATCTCAGAATCATGTGGGAAGTAAACCTAAGGTGTTTCCATTAGGTTTGCAGTAAGTGCTTTGGTGTAAAATTGAGATGTATACCAGTTGTATTGTCTAAGCATTGTCTGCCCTGAGTTAAGAACTTTTTTCTCTTGATGTGTGCAGCCATGAGACAAATTTCAAACAGCTCAGAAACATGTGGGAAGTTAACTTAATATGAATCCATCTTGTTTGCACTCTGCATTTTGTTGGAAAATTCAAATGTATACCATCTTAATGTCAGAACATAGTATGCACTGAGAAAGTAACTTTTTTGTCTTGATGAACAGAGCCATGAAACAACTTTCAAACATCTCAGAATCATGTGGGAAGTTACCCTGAGGTGTTTCCATTAGGTTTGCAGTAAGTGCTTTGGTGTAAAATTGAAATGTATACTATTTGTATTGTCTAAGCATTGCATGCCCTGAGTTAACAACTTTTTTGTGTTGATGTGTACAGCCATGAAACAACTTTCAAACTGCTCATAATCATGTTGGAAGTTATCCTAAGGTGTTTCCATGAGATTTGCCATCAGGACTTTTGAGAACATTTGTAATGTATAGTATTTGTACTGTAAAAGCATTGTATGCACTGAGAAAGCAACTTTTTTGTCTTGATGTTCAGAGCCATAATACAACTTTCAAACAACTCAGAAACATGTGGGAAGTTAACCTAAGTTGTTTCCATTAGGTTTGCAGCATGTACTTTGGTGTAAAATTGAAATGTATACTCTATGTATTATCTAACCATTGTATGCCCTGAGTTAACAACTTTTTTGTGTTGATGTGTAGAGCCATGAGACAACTTTCAAACAGCTCAGAAACATGTGGGAAGTTAACTTAATATGTATCCATCTGGTTTGCACTCTGCATTTTGTTGGAAAATTGAAATGCATACCATCTTAATGTCGGAACATAGTATGCACTGAGAAAGTAAGTTTTTTGTCTTCATGAACAGAGGCATGAAACAACTTTCAACCTACTCATACTCATGTGGGAACTAAACTAAGGTGTTTGCATTAGGTTTGCAGTAAGTGCTTTGGTGTAAAATTGAAATGTATACTATTTGTATTGTCTAAGCATTGCATGCACTGAGATGAAAACTTTTTTGTGTTGATGTGTAGAGCCATGAGACAACTTTCAAACAGCTGAGAAACATGTGGGAAGTTAACTTAATATGCATCCATCTGGTTTGCCCTCTGCATTTTGTTGGAAAATTGAAATGTATACCATCTTAATGTCAGAACATAGTATGCACTGAGAAAGTAACTTTTTTGCCTTGATGAACAGAGGCATGAAACAACTTTCAACCTACTCATACTCATGTGGGAAGTTAACCTAAGGTGTTTCCATTAGGTTTGCAGTAAGTGCTTTGGTGTAAAATTGAAATGTATACTATTTGTATTGTCTAAGCATTGCATGCACTAAGATAACAACTTCTTTGTGTTGACGTGTACAGCCATGAAACGACTTTCAAACTACTCATATTCATGTGGGAAGTTCACCTGAGGTGTTTCCATTAGGTTAGCAATCAGGACTTTTGAGTAGAATTGAAATGTATACTATTTGTATTGTAAAAGCATTGTATGCACTGAGAAAACAACTTTTTTGTCTTGATGTTCAGAGCCATAATACAACTTCCAAACAACTCAGAAACATGTGGGAAGTTAACCTAAGTTGTTTCCATTAGGTTTGCAGCATGTACTTTGGTGTAAAATTGAAATGTATACTATCTGTATTATCTAACCATTGTATGCCCTGAGTTAACAACTTTTTTGTGTTGATGTGTAGAGCCATGAGACAACTTTCAAACAGCTCAGAAACATGTGGGAAGTTAACTTAATATGTATCCATCTGGTTTGCCCTCTGCATTTCGTTGGAAAATTGAAATGTATACCATCTTAATGTCAGAACATAGTATGCACTCAGAAAGTAACTTTTTTGTCTTGATGAACAGAGCCATGAAACAACTTTCAGACATCTCAGAATCATGTGGGAAGTTAACCAAAGGTGCTTCCATTAGGATTGCAGTCAGGACTTTTGAGTATAATTGAAATGTATACTACTTTTATGTCAAAGCATTCTATTCACTGAGAAATCAACTTTTTTGTCTTTATGTTCACAGGTATGAAAGAACTTTCAGACATCTCAGAATCATGTGGGAAGTAAACCTAAGGTGTTTCCATTAGGTTTGCAGTAAGTGCTTTGGTGTAAAATTGAGATGTATACCAGTTGTATTGTCTAAGCATTGTCTGCCCTGAGTTAACAACTTTTTTCTGTTGATGTGTGGAGCCATGAGACAACTTTCAAACAGCTCAGAAACATGTGGGAAGTTAACTTAATATGTATCCATCTGGTTTGCACTCTGCATTTTGTTGGAAAATTGAAATTTATACCATCTTAATGTCAGAACATAGTATGCACTGAGAAAGTAACTTTTTTGTCTTGATGAATAGAGCCATGAAACAACTTTCAGACATCTCAGAATCATGTGGGAAGTTAACCTAAGTTGTTTCCATTAGGTTTGCAGCATGTACTTTGGTGTAAAATTGAAATGTATACTCTATGTATTATCTAACCATTGTATGCCCTGAGTTAACAACTTTTTTGTGTTGATGTGTAGAGCCATGAGACAACTTTCAAACAGCTCAGAAACATGTGGGAAGTTAACTTAATATGTATCCATCTGGTTTGCACTCTGCATTTTGTTGGAAAATTGAAATGCATACCATCTTAATGTCGGAACATAGTATGCACTGAGAAAGTAAGTTTTTTGTCTTCATGAACAGAGGCATGAAACAACTTTCAACCTACTCATACTCATGTGGGAACTAAACTAAGGTGTTTGCATTAGGTTTGCAGTAAGTGCTTTGGTGTAAAATTGAAATGTATACTATTTGTATTGTCTAAGCATTGCATGCACTGAGATGAAAACTTTTTTGTGTTGATGTGTAGAGCCATGAGACAACTTTCAAACAGCTGAGAAACATGTGGGAAGTTAACTTAATATGCATCCATCTGGTTTGCCCTCTGCATTTTGTTGGAAAATTGAAATGTATACCATCTTAATGTCAGAACATAGTATGCACTGAGAAAGTAACTTTTTTGCCTTGATGAACAGAGGCATGAAACAACTTTCAACCTACTCATACTCATGTGGGAAGTTAACCTAAGGTGTTTCCATTAGGTTTGCAGTAAGTGCTTTGGTGTAAAATTGAAATGTATACTATTTGTATTGTCTAAGCATTGCATGCACTAAGATAACAACTTCTTTGTGTTGACGTGTACAGCCATGAAACGACTTTCAAACTACTCATATTCATGTGGGAAGTTCACCTGAGGTGTTTCCATTAGGTTAGCAATCAGGACTTTTGAGTAGAATTGAAATGTATACTATTTGTATTGTAAAAGCATTGTATGCACTGAGAAAACAACTTTTTTGTCTTGATGTTCAGAGCCATAATACAACTTTCAAACAACTCAGAAACATGTGGGAAGTTAACCTAAGTTGTTTCCATTAGGTTTGCAGCATGTACTTTGGTGTAAAATTGAAATGTATACTATCTGTATTATCTAACCATTGTATGCCCTGAGTTAACAACTTTTTTGTGTTGATGTGTAGAGCCATGAGACAACTTTCAAACAGCTCAGAAACATGTGGGAAGTTAACTTAATATGTATCCATCTGGTTTGCCCTCTGCATTTCGTTGGAAAATTGAAATGTATACCATCTTAATGTCAGAACATAGTATGCACTCAGAAAGTAACTTTTTTGTCTTGATGAACAGAGCCATGAAACAACTTTCAGACATCTCAGAATCATGTGGGAAGTTAACCAAAGGTGCTTCCATTAGGATTGCAGTCAGGACTTTTGAGTATAATTGAAATGTATACTACTTTTATGTCAAAGCATTCTATTCACTGAGAAATCAACTTTTTTGTCTTTATGTTCACAGGTATGAAAGAACTTTCACACATCTCAGAATCATGTGGGAAGTAAACCTAAGGTGTTTCCATTAGGTTTGCAGTAAGTGCTTTGGTGTAAAATTGAGATGTATACCAGTTGTATTGTCTAAGCATTGTCTGCCCTGAGTTAACAACTTTTTTCTGTTGATGTGTGGAGCCATGAGACAACTTTCAAACAGCTCAGAAACATGTGGGAAGTTAACTTAATATGTATCCATCTGGTTTGCACTCTGCATTTTGTTGGAAAATTGAAATTTATACCATCTTAATGTCAGAACATAGTATGCACTGAGAAAGTAACTTTTTTGTCTTGATGAATAGAGCCATGAAACAACTTTCAGACATCTCAGAATCATGTGGGAAGTTAACCTAAGTTGTTTCCATTAGGTTTGCAGCATGTACTTTGGTGTAAAATTGAAATGTATACTCTATGTATTATCTAACCATTGTATGCCCTGAGTTAACAACTTTTTTGTGTTGATGTGTAGAGCCATGAGACAACTTTCAAACAGCTCAGAAACATGTGGGAAGTTAACTTAATATGTATCCATCTGGTTTGCACTCTGCATTTTGTTGGAAAATTGAAATGCATACCATCTTAATGTCGGAACATAGTATGCACTGAGAAAGTAAGTTTTTTGTCTTCATGAACAGAGGCATGAAACAACTTTCAACCTACTCATACTCATGTGGGAACTAAACTAAGGTGTTTGCATTAGGTTTGCAGTAAGTGCTTTGGTGTAAAATTGAAATGTATACTATTTGTATTGTCTAAGCATTGCATGCACTGAGATGAAAACTTTTTTGTGTTGATGTGTAGAGCCATGAGACAACTTTCAAACAGCTGAGAAACATGTGGGAAGTTAACTTAATATGCATCCATCTGGTTTGCCCTCTGCATTTTGTTGGAAAATTGAAATGTATACCATCTTAATGTCAGAACATAGTATGCACTGAGAAAGTAACTTTTTTGCCTTGATGAACAGAGGCATGAAACAACTTTCAACCTACTCATACTCATGTGGGAAGTTAACCTAAGGTGTTTCCATTAGGTTTGCAGTAAGTGCTTTGGTGTAAAATTGAAATGTATACTATTTGTATTGTCTAAGCATTGCATGCACTAAGATAACAACTTCTTTGTGTTGACGTGTACAGCCATGAAACGACTTTCAAACTACTCATATTCATGTGGGAAGTTCACCTGAGGTGTTTCCATTAGGTTAGCAATCAGGACTTTTGAGTAGAATTGAAATGTATACTATTTGTATTGTAAAAGCATTGTATGCACTGAGAAAACAACTTTTTTGTCTTGATGTTCAGAGCCATAATACAACTTTCAAACAACTCAGAAACATGTGGGAAGTTAACCTAAGTTGTTTCCATTAGGTTTGCAGCATGTACTTTGGTGTAAAATTGAAATGTATACTATCTGTATTATCTAACCATTGTATGCCCTGAGTTAACAACTTTTTTGTGTTGATGTGTAGAGCCATGAGACAACTTTCAAACAGCTCAGAAACATGTGGGAAGTTAACTTAATATGTATCCATCTGGTTTGCCCTCTGCATTTCGTTGGAAAATTGAAATGTATACCATCTTAATGTCAGAACATAGTATGCACTCAGAAAGTAACTTTTTTGTCTTGATGAACAGAGCCATGAAACAACTTTCAGACATCTCAGAATCATGTGGGAAGTTAACCAAAGGTGCTTCCATTAGGATTGCAGTCAGGACTTTTGAGTATAATTGAAATGTATACTACTTTTATGTCAAAGCATTCTATTCACTGAGAAATCAACTTTTTTGTCTTTATGTTCACAGGTATGAAAGAACTTTCAGACATCTCAGAATCATGTGGGAAGTAAACCTAAGGTGTTTCCATTAGGTTTGCAGTAAGTGCTTTGGTGTAAAATTGAGATGTATACCAGTTGTATTGTCTAAGCATTGTCTGCCCTGAGTTAACAACTTTTTTCTGTTGATGTGTGGAGCCATGAGACAACTTTCAAACAGCTCAGAAACATGTGGGAAGTTAACTTAATATGTATCCATCTGGTTTGCACTCTGCATTTTGTTGGAAAATTGAAATTTATACCATCTTAATGTCAGAACATAGTATGCACTGAGAAAGTAACTTTTTTGTCTTGATGAATAGAGCCATGAAACAACTTTCAGACATCTCAGAATCATGTGGGAAGTTAACCTAAGTTGTTTCCATTAGGTTTGCAGCATGTACTTTGGTGTAAAATTGAAATGTATACTCTATGTATTATCTAACCATTGTATGCCCTGAGTTAACAACTTTTTTGTGTTGATGTGTAGAGCCATGAGACAACTTTCAAACAGCTCAGAAACATGTGGGAAGTTAACTTAATATGTATCCATCTGGTTTGCACTCTGCATTTTGTTGGAAAATTGAAATGCATACCATCTTAATGTCGGAACATAGTATGCACTGAGAAAGTAAGTTTTTTGTCTTCATGAACAGAGGCATGAAACAACTTTCAACCTACTCATACTCATGTGGGAACTAAACTAAGGTGTTTGCATTAGGTTTGCAGTAAGTGCTTTGGTGTAAAATTGAAATGTATACTATTTGTATTGTCTAAGCATTGCATGCACTGAGATGAAAACTTTTTTGTGTTGATGTGTAGAGCCATGAGACAACTTTCAAACAGCTGAGAAACATGTGGGAAGTTAACTTAATATGCATCCATCTGGTTTGCCCTCTGCATTTTGTTGGAAAATTGAAATGTATACCATCTTAATGTCAGAACATAGTATGCACTGAGAAAGTAACTTTTTTGCCTTGATGAACAGAGGCATGAAACAACTTTCAACCTACTCATACTCATGTGGGAAGTTAACCTAAGGTGTTTCCATTAGGTTTGCAGTAAGTGCTTTGGTGTAAAATTGAAATGTATACTATTTGTATTGTCTAAGCATTGCATGCACTAAGATAACAACTTCTTTGTGTTGACGTGTACAGCCATGAAACGACTTTCAAACTACTCATATTCATGTGGGAAGTTCACCTGAGGTGTTTCCATTAGGTTAGCAATCAGGACTTTTGAGTAGAATTGAAATGTATACTATTTGTATTGTAAAAGCATTGTATGCACTGAGAAAACAACTTTTTTGTCTTGATGTTCAGAGCCATAATACAACTTTCAAACAACTCAGAAACATGTGGGAAGTTAACCTAAGTTGTTTCCATTAGGTTTGCAGCATGTACTTTGGTGTAAAATTGAAATGTATACTATCTGTATTATCTAACCATTGTATGCCCTGAGTTAACAACTTTTTTGTGTTGATGTGTAGAGCCATGAGACAACTTTCAAACAGCTCAGAAACATGTGGGAAGTTAACTTAATATGTATCCATCTGGTTTGCCCTCTGCATTTCGTTGGAAAATTGAAATGTATACCATCTTAATGTCAGAACATAGTATGTACTGAGAAAGTAACTTTTTTGTCTTGATGAATAGAGCCATGAAACAACTTTCAGACATCTCAGAATCATGTGGGAAGTTAACGTAATTTGTTTGCATTAGGTTTGCAGTAAGTGCTTTGGTGTAAAATTGAATTGTATACTATTTGTATTGTCTAAGCATTGCATGCACTGAGATAACAACTTTTTTGTGTTGATGTGTAGAGCCATGAGACAACTTTCAAACAGCTCAGAAACACGTGGGAAGGTAACTTAATATGCATCCATCTGGTTTGCACTCTGCATTTTGTTGGAAAATTGAAATTTATACCATCTTAATGTCAGAACATAGTATGCACTGAGAAAGTAACTTTTTTGCCTTGATGAACAGAGGCATGAAACAACTTTCAACCTACTCATACTCATGTGGGAAGTTAACCTAAGGTGTTTCCATTAGGTTTGCAGTAAGTGCTTTGGTGTAAAATTGAAATGTATACTATTTGTATTGTCTAAGCATTGCATGCACTAAGATAACAACTTCTTTGTGTTGACGTGTACAGCCATGAAACGACTTTCAAACTACTCATATTCATGTGGGAAGTTCACCTGAGGTGTTTCCATTAGGTTAGCAATCAGGACTTTTGAGTAGAATTGAAATGTATACTATTTGTATTGTAAAAGCATTGTATGCACTGAGAAAACAACTTTTTTGTCTTGATGTTCAGAGCCATAATACAACTTTCAAACAACTCAGAAACATGTGGGAAGTTAACCTAAGTTGTTTCCATTAGGTTTGCAGCATGTACTTTGGTGTAAAATTGAAATGTATACTATCTGTATTATCTAACCATTGTATGCCCTGAGTTAACAACTTTTTTGTGTTGATGTGTAGAGCCATGAGACAACTTTCAAACAGCTCAGAAACATGTGGGAAGTTAACTTAATATGTATCCATCTGGTTTGCCCTCTGCATTTCGTTGGAAAATTGAAATGTATACCATCTTAATGTCAGAACATAGTATGCACTCAGAAAGTAACTTTTTTGTCTTGATGAACAGAGCCATGAAACAACTTTCAGACATCTCAGAATCATGTGGGAAGTTAACCAAAGGTGCTTCCATTAGGATTGCAGTCAGGACTTTTGAGTACAATTGAAATGTATACTACTTTTATGTCAAAGCATTCTATTCACTGAGAAATCAACTTTTTTGTCTTTATGTTCACAGGTATGAAAGAACTTTCAGACATCTCAGAATCATGTGGGAAGTAAACCTAAGGTGTTTCCATTAGGTTTGCAGTAAGTGCTTTGGTGTAAAATTGAGATGTATACCAGTTGTATTGTCTAAGCATTGTCTGCCCTGAGTTAACAACTTTTTTCTGTTGATGTGTGGAGCCATGAGACAACTTTCAAACAGCTCAGAAACATGTGGGAAGTTAACTTAATATGTATCCATCTGGTTTGCACTCTGCATTTTGTTGGAAAATTGAAATTTATACCATCTTAATGTCAGAACATAGTATGCACTGAGAAAGTAACTTTTTTGTCTTGATGAATAGAGCCATGAAACAACTTTCAGACATCTCAGAATCATGTGGGAAGTTAACCTAAGTTGTTTCCATTAGGTTTGCAGCATGTACTTTGGTGTAAAATTGAAATGTATACTCTATGTATTATCTAACCATTGTATGCCCTGAGTTAACAACTTTTTTGTGTTGATGTGTAGAGCCATGAAACAACTTTCAAACTACTCATAAACATGTGGGAAGTTAACCTAAGGTGTTTCCATTAGGTTTGCAGTCAGGACTTTTGAGTACAATTGAAATGTATACTACATTTATGTCAAAGCATTCTATTCACTGAGAAATCAACTTTTTTGTCTTTATGTTCACAGGTATGAAAGAACTTTCAGACATCTCAGAATCATGTGGGAAGTAAACCTAAGGTGTTTCCATTAGGTTTGCAGTAAGTGCTTTGGTGTAAAATTGAGATGTATACCAGTTGTATTGTCTAAGCATTGTCTGCCCTGAGTTAAGAACTTTTTTCTCTTGATGTGTGCAGCCATGAGACAAATTTCAAACAGCTCAGAAACATGTGGGAAGTTAACTTAATATGAATCCATCTTGTTTGCCCTCTGCATTTTGTTGGAAAATTCAAATGTATACCATCTTAATGTCAGAACATAGTATGCACTGAGAAAGTAACTTTTTTGTCTTGATGAACAGAGCCATGAAACAACTTTCAAACATCTCAGAATCATGTGGGAAGTTACCCTGAGGTGTTTCCATTAGGTTTGCAGTAAGTGCTTTGGTGTAAAATTGAAATGTATACTATTTGTATTGTCTAAGCATTGCATGCCCTGAGTTAACAACTTTTTTGTGTTGATGTGTACAGCCATGAAACAACTTTCAAACTGCTCATAATCATGTTGGAAGTTATCCTAAGGTGTTTCCATGAGATTTGCCATCAGGACTTTTGAGAACATTTGTAATGTATAGTATTTGTACTGTAAAAGCATTGTATGCACTGAGAAAGCAACTTTTTTGTCTTGATGTTCAGAGCCATAATACAACTTTCAAACAACTCAGAAACATGTGGGAAGTTAACCTAAGTTGTTTCCATCAGGTTTGCAGCATGTACTTTGGTGTAAAATTGAAATGTATACTCTATGTATTATCTAACCATTGTATGCCCTGAGTTAACAACTTTTTTGTGTTGATGTGTAGAGCCATGAGACAACTTTCAAACAGCTCAGAAACATGTGGGAAGTTAACTTAATATGTATCCATCTGGTTTGCACTCTGCATTTTGTTGGAAAATTGAAATGCATACCATCTTAATGTCGGAACATAGTATGCACTGAGAAAGTAAGTTTTTTGTCTTCATGAACAGAGGCATGAAACAACTTTCAACCTACTCATACTCATGTGGGAACTAAACTAAGGTGTTTGCATTAGGTTTGCAGTAAGTGCTTTGGTGTAAAATTGAAATGTATACTATTTGTATTGTCTAAGCATTGCATGCACTGAGATGAAAACTTTTTTGTGTTGATGTGTAGAGCCATGAGACAACTTTCAAACAGCTGAGAAACATGTGGGAAGTTAACTTAATATGCATCCATCTGGTTTGCCCTCTGCATTTTGTTGGAAAATTGAAATGTATACCATCTTAATGTCAGAACATAGTATGCACTGAGAAAGTAACTTTTTTGCCTTGATGAACAGAGGCATGAAACAACTTTCAACCTACTCATACTCATGTTTGAAGTTAACCTAAGGTGTTTCCATTAGGTTTGCAGTAAGTGCTTTGGTGTAAAATTGAAATGTATACTATTTGTATTGTCTAAGCATTGCATGCACTAAGATAACAACTTCTTTGTGTTGACGTGTACAGCCATGAAACGACTTTCAAACTACTCATATTCATGTGGGAAGTTCACCTGAGGTGTTTCCATTAGGTTAGCAATCAGGACTTTTGAGTAGAATTGAAATGTATACTATTTATATTGTAAAAGCATTGTATGCACTGAGAAAACAACTTTTTTGTCTTGATGTTCAGAGCCATAATACAACTTTCAAACAACTCAGAAACATGTGGGAAGTTAACCTAAGTTGTTTCCATTAGGTTTGCAGCATGTACTTTGGTGTAAAATTGAAATGTATACTATCTGTATTATCTAACCATTGTATGCCCTGAGTTAACAACTTTTTTGTGTTGATGTGTAGAGCCATGAGACAACTTTCAAACAGCTCAGAAACATGTGGGAAGTTAACTTAATATGTATCCATCTGGTTTGCCCTCTGCATTTCGTTGGAAAATTGAAATGTATACCATCTTAATGTCAGAACATAGTATGCACTCAGAAAGTAACTTTTTTGTCTTGATGAACAGAGCCATGAAACAACTTTCAGACATCTCAGAATCATGTGGGAAGTTAACCAAAGGTGCTTCCATTAGGATTGCAGTCAGGACTTTTGAGTACAATTGAAATGTATACTACTTTTATGTCAAAGCATTCTATTCACTGAGAAATCAACTTTTTTGTCTTTATGTTCACAGGTATGAAAGAACTTTCAGACATCTCAGAATCATGTGGGAAGTAAACCTAAGGTGTTTCCATTAGGTTTGCAGTAAGTGCTTTGGTGTAAAATTGAGATGTATACCAGTTGTATTGTCTAAGCATTGTCTGCCCTGAGTTAACAACTTTTTTCTGTTGATGTGTGGAGCCATGAGACAACTTTCAAACAGCTCAGAAACATGTGGGAAGTTAACTTAATATGTATCCATCTGGTTTGCACTCTGCATTTTGTTGGAAAATTGAAATTTATACCATCTTAATGTCAGAACATAGTATGCACTGAGAAAGTAACTTTTTTGTCTTGATGAATAGAGCCATGAAACAACTTTCAGACATCTCAGAATCATGTGGGAAGTTAACCTAAGTTGTTTCCATTAGGTTTGCAGCATGTACTTTGGTGTAAAATTGAAATGTATACTCTATGTATTATCTAACCATTGTATGCCCTGAGTTAACAACTTTTTTGTGTTGATGTGTAGAGCCATGAAACAACTTTCAAACTACTCATAAACATGTGGGAAGTTAACCTAAGGTGTTTCCATTAGGTTTGCAGTCAAGACTTTTGAGTACAATTGAAATGTATACTACATTTATGTCAAAGCATTCTATTTACTGAGAAATCAACTTTTTTGTCTTTATGTTCACAGGTATGAAAGAACTTTCAGACATCTCAGAATCATGTGGGAAGTAAACCTAAGGTGTTTCCATTAGGTTTGCAGTAAGTGCTTTGGTGTAAAATTGAGATGTATACCAGTTGTATTGTCTAAGCATTGTCTGCCCTGAGTTAAGAACTTTTTTCTCTTGATGTGTGCAGCCATGAGACAAATTTCAAACAGCTCAGAAACATGTGGGAAGTTAACTTAATATGTATCCATCTGGTTTGCCCTCTGCATTTCGTTGGAAAATTGAAATGTATACCATCTTAATGTCAGAACATAGTATGTACTGAGAAAGTAACTTTTTTGTCTTGATGAATAGAGCCATGAAACAACTTTCAGACATCTCAGAATCATGTGGGAAGTTAACGTAATTTGTTTGCATTAGGTTTGCAGTAAGTGCTTTGGTGTAAAATTGAATTGTATACTATTTGTATTGTCTAAGCATTGCATGCACTGAGATAACAACTTTTTTGTGTTGATGTGTAGAGCCATGAGACAACTTTCAAACAGCTCAGAAACACGTGGGAAGGTAACTTAATATGCATCCATCTGGTTTGCACTCTGCATTTTGTTGGAAAATTGAAATTTATACCATCTTAATGTCAGAACATAGTATGCACTGAGAAAGTAACTTTTTTGCCTTGATGAACAGAGGCATGAAACAACTTTCAACCTACTCATACTCATGTTTGAAGTTAACCTAAGGTGTTTCCATTAGGTTTGCAGTAAGTGCTTTGGTGTAAAATTGAAATGTATACTATTTGTATTGTCTAAGCATTGCATGCACTAAGATAACAACTTCTTTGTGTTGACGTGTACAGCCATGAAACGACTTTCAAACTACTCATATTCATGTGGGAAGTTCACCTGAGGTGTTTCCATTAGGTTAGCAATCAGGACTTTTGAGTAGAATTGAAATGTATACTATTTGTATTGTAAAAGCATTGTATGCACTGAGAAAACAACTTTTTTGTCTTGATGTTCAGAGCCATAATACAACTTTCAAACAACTCAGAAACATGTGGGAAGTTAACCTAAGTTGTTTCCATTAGGTTTGCAGCATGTACTTTGGTGTAAAATTGAAATGTATACTATCTGTATTATCTAACCATTGTATGCCCTGAGTTAACAACTTTTTTGTGTTGATGTGTAGAGCCATGAGACAACTTTCAAACAGCTCAGAAACATGTGGGAAGTTAACTTAATATGTATCCATCTGGTTTGCCCTCTGCATTTCGTTGGAAAATTGAAATGTATACCATCTTAATGTCAGAACATAGTATGCACTCAGAAAGTAACTTTTTTGTCTTGATGAACAGAGCCATGAAACAACTTTCAGACATCTCAGAATCATGTGGGAAGTTAACCAAAGGTGCTTCCATTAGGATTGCAGTCAGGACTTTTGAGTACAATTGAAATGTATACTACTTTTATGTCAAAGCATTCTATTCACTGAGAAATCAACTTTTTTGTCTTTATGTTCACAGGTATGAAAGAACTTTCAGACATCTCAGAATCATGTGGGAAGTAAACCTAAGGTGTTTCCATTAGGTTTGCAGTAAGTGCTTTGGTGTAAAATTGAGATGTATACCAGTTGTATTGTCTAAGCATTGTCTGCCCTGAGTTAACAACTTTTTTCTGTTGATGTGTGGAGCCATGAGACAACTTTCAAACAGCTCAGAAACATGTGGGAAGTTAACTTAATATGTATCCATCTGGTTTGCACTCTGCATTTTGTTGGAAAATTGAAATTTATACCATCTTAATGTCAGAACATAGTATGCACTGAGAAAGTAACTTTTTTGTCTTGATGAATAGAGCCATGAAACAACTTTCAGACATCTCAGAATCATGTGGGAAGTTAACCTAAGTTGTTTCCATTAGGTTTGCAGCATGTACTTTGGTGTAAAATTGAAATGTATACTCTATGTATTATCTAACCATTGTATGCCCTGAGTTAACAACTTTTTTGTGTTGATGTGTAGAGCCATGAAACAACTTTCAAACTACTCATAAACATGTGGGAAGTTAACCTAAGGTGTTTCCATTAGGTTTGCAGTCAGGACTTTTGAGTACAATTGAAATGTATACTACATTTATGTCAAAGCATTCTATTTACTGAGAAATCAACTTTTTTGTCTTTATGTTCACAGGTATGAAAGAACTTTCAGACATCTCAGAATCATGTGGGAAGTAAACCTAAGGTGTTTCCATTAGGTTTGCAGTAAGTGCTTTGGTGTAAAATTGAGATGTATACCAGTTGTATTGTCTAAGCATTGTCTGCCCTGAGTTAAGAACTTTTTTCTCTTGATGTGTGCAGCCATGAGACAAATTTCAAACAGCTCAGAAACATGTGGGAAGTTAACTTAATATGTATCCATCTGGTTTGCCCTCTGCATTTCGTTGGAAAATTGAAATGTATACCATCTTAATGTCAGAACATAGTATGTACTGAGAAAGTAACTTTTTTGTCTTGATGAATAGAGCCATGAAACAACTTTCAGACATCTCAGAATCATGTGGGAAGTTAACGTAATTTGTTTGCATTAGGTTTGCAGTAAGTGCTTTGGTGTAAAATTGAATTGTATACTATTTGTATTGTCTAAGCATTGCATGCACTGAGATAACAACTTTTTTGTGTTGATGTGTAGAGCCATGAGACAACTTTCAAACAGCTCAGAAACACGTGGGAAGGTAACTTAATATGCATCCATCTGGTTTGCACTCTGCATTTTGTTGGAAAATTGAAATTTATACCATCTTAATGTCAGAACATAGTATGCACTGAGAAAGTAACTTTTTTGCCTTGATGAACAGAGGCATGAAACAACTTTCAACCTACTCATACTCATGTTTGAAGTTAACCTAAGGTGTTTCCATTAGGTTTGCAGTAAGTGCTTTGGTGTAAAATTGAAATGTATACTATTTGTATTGTCTAAGCATTGCATGCACTAAGATAACAACTTCTTTGTGTTGACGTGTACAGCCATGAAACGACTTTCAAACTACTCATATTCATGTGGGAAGTTCACCTGAGGTGTTTCCATTAGGTTAGCAATCAGGACTTTTGAGTAGAATTGAAATGTATACTATTTGTATTGTAAAAGCATTGTATGCACTGAGAAAACAACTTTTTTGTCTTGATGTTCAGAGCCATAATACAACTTTCAAACAACTCAGAAACATGTGGGAAGTTAACCTAAGTTGTTTCCATTAGGTTTGCAGCATGTACTTTGGTGTAAAATTGAAATGTATACTATCTGTATTATCTAACCATTGTATGCCCTGAGTTAACAACTTTTTTGTGTTGATGTGTAGAGCCATGAGACAACTTTCAAACAGCTCAGAAACATGTGGGAAGTTAACTTAATATGTATCCATCTGGTTTGCCCTCTGCATTTCGTTGGAAAATTGAAATGTATACCATCTCAATGTCAGAACATAGTATGCACTCAGAAAGTAACTTTTTTGTCTTGATGAACAGAGCCATGAAACAACTTTCAGACATCTCAGAATCATGTGGGAAGTTAACCAAAGGTGCTTCCATTAGGATTGCAGTCAGGACTTTTGAGTACAATTGAAATGTATACTACTTTTATGTCAAAGCATTCTATTCACTGAGAAATCAACTTTTTTGTCTTTATGTTCACAGGTATGAAAGAACTTTCAGACATCTCAGAATCATGTGGGAAGTAAACCTAAGGTGTTTCCATTAGGTTTGCAGTAAGTGCTTTGGTGTAAAATTGAGATGTATACCAGTTGTATTGTCTAAGCATTGTCTGCCCTGAGTTAACAACTTTTTTCTGTTGATGTGTGGAGCCATGAGACAACTTTCAAACAGCTCAGAAACATGTGGGAAGTTAACTTAATATGTATCCATCTGGTTTGCACTCTGCATTTTGTTGGAAAATTGAAAT
>NW_027277103.1:0-31784 GCF_030028105.1 Mobula birostris
TCAGGGCATGAGTTTCAGGGCATGAGTTTCAGGGCAGGAGTTTCAGGGCAGGAGTTTCAGGGCATGTAATTCAGGGCGTGAGTTTCAGGATATGAGATTCATGGCATGAGTTTCAGTGCAGGAGCTTCAGGGCATGAGATTCAGGGCATTGGTTTCAGGGCATGAGATTCAGGGCAGGTATTTCAGGGCATGTAATTCAGGGCATGAGTTTCAGTGAATGAGTTTGAGGGCAGGAGTTTCAGGGCATGAGATTCAGGGCATGAGTTTCAGTGCATGAGTTTGAAGGCAGGAGTTTCAGGGCATGAGTTTCAGGCATGAGATTCAGGGCATGTATTTCAGGGCATGTAATTCTGGGCATGAGTTTCTGGGCAGATGATTCAGGGCAGGAGTTTTAGGTCATGTGATTCAGGGCATGAGTTTCAGTGCATGAGTTTCAGGGCAGGAGTTTCAGGGTATGTGATTTAGGGCATGAGTTTCAGGGCATGAGATTCAGGGCTTGAGTTTCAGGGCATGAGGTTCAGGGCATGAGTTTCAGGGCATGAGATTCAGGGCATGAGTTTCAGTGCAGGAACTTGTGGGCATGAGATTCAGTGCACGAATTTCGGAGCATGAGATTCAGGGCATGATTTTCAGGGCAGGAGATTCAGGGCTGGTGTTTCAGTGCAGGCGTTTCAGGGCATGAGATTCAGGGCATGAGATTCGGGGCATGAGTTTCAGGGCATAAGTTTCAGGGCAGGAGTTTCAGGGCATGAGATTCAGTGCACGAGTTTCAGAGCATGAGATTCAGGGCATGATTTTCAGGGCAGGAGATTCAGGGCAGGTGTTTCAGTGCAGGAGTTTTAGGGCATGAGATTCAGGGCATGAGATTCAGGGCATGAGTTTCAGGGCATGAGTTTCAGGGCATGAGATTCAGGGCATGAGTTTCAGTGCATGAGTTTGAGGGCAGGAGTCTCAGGGCATGAGATTCAGGGCATGAGTTTCAGTGCATGAGTTTGAGGGCAGGAATTTCAAGGCATGAGATTCAGGGCATGAGTTTCTGGGCAGATGATTCAGGGCAGGAGTTTTAGGGCATGTGATTCAGGGTATGAGTTTCAGTGCATGAGTTTCAGGGCAGGAGATTCAGGGTATGAGATTTAGGGCATGAGTTTCAGTGCATGAGATTCAGGGCTTGAGTTTCAGGGCATGAGACTCAGGGCATGAGATTCAGGGCATGAGTTTTAGGACAGGAGATTCAGGGCATGAGTTTCAGGGCATGAGTTTCAGGGCATGAGTTTCACGGCAGGAGTTTCAGGGCTTGTAATTCAGGGCGTGAGTTTCAGGATATGATATTCATGGCATGAGTTTCAGTGCAGGAGTTTCAGGGCGTGCGATTCAGGGCATGAGATTCAGGGCAGGTGATTCAGGGCCGGAGTTTCAGGACATGAGATTCAGGGCATGAGTTTCAGTGCAGGAACTTGAGGGCATGTGATTCAGTGCACGAGTTTCAGAGCATGAGTTTCAGGGCATGAGATTCAGGGCATGATTTTCAGGGCAGGAGATTCAGGGCAGGTGATTCAGTGCAGGAGTTTCTGGGCATGAGATTCAGGGCATGAGATTCAGGGCATGAGCTTGAGGGCAGGAGTTTCAAGGCATGAGATTCAGGGCATGAGTTTTAGTGCATGAGTTTGAGGGCAGGAGTTTCAGGGCATGAAATTCGGGGCATGAGTTTCGAGGCATGAGATTCAGGGCAGGTATTTCAGGGCATGTAATTCAGGGCATGAGTTTCTGGGCAGATGATTCAGGGAAGGAGTTTTAGGGCATGTGATTCAGGGCATGAGTTTCAGGGCATGATTTTCAGGGCATGAGATTCAGGGCTTGAGTTTCAGGGCATGAGGTTCAGGGCAGGTGTTTCAGTGCAGGAGTTTCAGGGCATGAGATTCAGTGCATGAGATTCAGGGCATGAGTTTCAGGACAGGAGATTCAGGGCATGAGTTTCAGGGCATGAGTTTCAGGGCAGGAGTTTCAGGGCTTGTAATTCAGGGCGTGAGTTTCAGGATATGATATTCATGGCATGAGTTTCAGTGCAGGAGTTTCAGGGCGTGCGATTCAGGGCATGAGATTCAGGGCAGGTGATTCAGGGCCGGAGTTTCAGGACATGAGATTCAGGGCATGAGTTTCAGTGCAGGAACTTGAGGGCATGTGATTCAGTGCACGAGTTTCAGAGCATGAGTTTCAGGGCATGAGATTCAGGGCATGATTTTCAGGGCAGGAGATTCAGGGCAGGTGATTCAGTGCAGGAGTTTCTGGGCATGAGATTCAGGGCATGAGATTCAGGGCATGAGCTTGAGGGCAGGAGTTTCAAGGCATGAGATTCAGGGCATGAGTTTTAGTGCATGAGTTTGAGGGCAGGAGTTTCAGGGCATGAAATTCGGGGCATGAGTTTCGAGGCATGAGATTCAGGGCAGGTATTTCAGGGCATGTAATTCAGGGCATGAGTTTCTGGGCAGATGATTCAGGGAAGGAGTTTTAGGGCATGTGATTCAGGGCATGAGTTTCAGGGCATGATTTTCAGGGCATGAGATTCAGGGCTTGAGTTTCAGGGCATGAGGTTCAGGGCAGGTGTTTCAGTGCAGGAGTTTCAGGGCATGAGATTCAGTGCATGAGATTCAGGGCATGAGTTTCAGGACAGGAGATTCAGGGCATGAGTTTCAGGGCATGAGTTTCAGGGCAGGAGTTTCAGGGCATGTAATTCAGGGCGTGAGTTTCAGGATATGAGATTCATGGCATGAGTTTCAGTGCAGGTGTTTCAGGGCATGAGATTCAGGGCATTGGTTTCAGGGCATGAGATTCAGGACAGGAGTTTCAAGGCATGAGATTCAGGGCATGAGTTTCAGGGCATGAGATTCAGGGTAGGTATTTCAGGGCAGGTAATTCAGGGCATGAGTTTCAGTGCATGAGTTTGAGGGCAGGAGTTTCAGGGCATGAGATTCAGGGCATGAGCTTCAGTGCATGAGTTTGAGGGCAGGAGTTTCAGGGCATGAGATTCAGGGCATGAGATTATGGGCATGAGTTTCAGGGCGTGAGTTTCAGGATATGAGATTCATGGCATGAGTTTCAGTGCAGGAGTTTCAGGGCATGAGTTTGAGGGGAGGAGTTTCAAGGCATGAGATTCAGGGCATGAGATTCAGTACATGAGTTTGAGGGCAGGAGTTTCAGGGCATGAGATTCAGGGCATGAGTTTCAGGGCATGAGATTCAGGGCAGGTATTTCAGGGCATGTAATTCAGGGCATGAGTTTCTGGGCAGATGATTCAGGGCAGGAGTTTTAGGGTATGTGATTCAGGGCATGAGTTTCAGTGCATGAGTTTCAGGGCAGGAGTTTCAGGGTATGTGATTTAGGGCATGAGTTTCAGGGCATGAGATTCAGGGCAGGTGTTTCAGTGCAGGAGTTTCAGTGCATGAGATTCAGTGCATAAGATTCAGGGCATGAGTTTCAGGACAGGAGATTCAGGGCATGAGTTTCAGGGCAGGAGTTTCAGGGCATGTAATTCAGGGCGTGAGTTTCAGGATATGAGATTCATGGCATGAGTTTCTGTGCAGGAGTTTCAGGGCATGAGATTCAGGGCATTGGTTTCAGGGCATTAGATTCAGGACAGGAGTTTCAAGGCATGAGATTCAGGGCATGAGTTTCAGGGCATGAGATTCAGGGCAGGTATTTCAGGGCAGGTAATTCAGGGCATGAGTTTCAATGCATGAGTTTGAGGGCAGGAGTTTCAGGGCATGAGATTCAGGGCATGAGTTTCAGTCCATGAGTTTGAGGGCAGGAGTTTCAGGGCATGAGATTCAGGGCATGAGTTTCAGGGCATGAGATTCAGGGCAGGTGTTTCAGGGCATGTAATTCAGGGCATGAGATTCTGGGCAGATGATTCAGGGCAGGAGTTTTAGGTCATGTGATTCAGGGCATGAGTTTCAGTGCATGAGTTTCAGGGCAGGAGTTTCAGGGTATGTGATTTAGGGCATGAGTTTCAGGGCATGAGATCAGGGCTTGAGTTTCAGGGCATGAGGTTCAGGGCATGAGTTTCAGGGCATGAGATTCAGGGCATGAGTTTCAGTGCAGGAACTTGAGGGCGTGAGATTCAGTGCACGAGTTTCAGAGCATGAGATTCAGGGCATGAGATTCAGGGCATGATTTTCAGGGCAGGAGATTCAGGGCAGGTGTTTCAGTGCAGGTGTTTCAGGGCATGAGATTCAGGGCATGAGATTCGGGGCATGAGTTTCAGAGCATGAGTTTCAGGGCAGGAGTTTCAGGGCATGGGATTCAGAGCACGAGTTTCAGAGCATGAGATTCAGGGCATGATTTTCAGGGCAGGAGATTCAGGGCAGGTGTTTCAGTGCAGGAGTTTCAGGGCGTGAGTTTCAGGATATGAGATTCATGGCATGAGTTTCAGCGCAGGGGTTTCACGGCATGAGTTTGAGGGCAGGAGTTTCAAGGCATGAGATTCAGGGCATGAGATTCAGTACATGAGTTTGAGGGCAGGAGTTTCAGGGCATGAGATTCAGGGCATGAGTTTCAGGGCATGAGATTCAGGGCAGGTATTTCAGGGCATGTAATTCAGGGCATGAGTTTCTGGGCAGATGATTCAGGGCAGGAGTTTTAGGGTATGTGATTCAGGGCATGAGTTTCAGTGCATGAGTTTCAGGGCAGGAGTTTCAGGGTATGTGATTTAGGGCATGAGTTTCAGGGCATGAGATTCAGGGCAGGTGTTTCAGTGCAGGAGTTTCAGGGCATGAGATATAGTGCATAAGATTCAGGGCATGAGTTTCAGGACAGGAGACTCAGGGCATGAGTTTCAGGGCATGAGCTTCAGGGCAGGTATTTCAGGGCATGTAATTCTGGGCATGAGTTTCTGGCCAGATGATTCAGGGCAGGAGTTCTGGGTCATGTGATTCAGGGCATGAGTTTCAGTGCATGAGTTTCAGGGCAGGAGTTTCAGGGTATGTGATTTAGGGCATGAGTTTCAGGGCATGAGATTCAGGGCTTGAGTTTCAGGGCATGAGGTTCAGGGCATGAGTTTCAGGGCATGAGATTCAGGGCATGAGTTTCAGTGCAGGAACTTGTGGGCATGAGATTCAGTGCACGAGTTTCGGAGCATGAGATTCAGGGCATGATTTTCAGGGCAGGAGATTCAGGGCAGGTGTTTCAGTGCAGGCGTTTCAGGGCATGAGATTCAGGGCATGAGATTCGGGGCATGAGTTTCAGGGCATGAGTTTCAGGGCAGGAGTTTCAGGGCATGAGATTCAGTGCAGGAGTTTCAGAGCATGAGATTCAGGGCATGATTTTCAGGGCAGGAGATTCAGGGCAGGTGTTTCAGTGCAGGAGTTTTAGGGCATGAGATTCAGGGCGTGAGATTCAGGGCATGAGTTTCAGGGCATGAGTTTCAGGGCATGAGTTTCAGGGCAGGAGTTTCAGGGCAGGAGTTTCAGGGCATGTAATTCAGGGCGTGAGTTTCAGGATATGAGATTCATGGCATGAGTTTCAGTGCAGGAGCTTCAGGGCATGAGATTCAGGGCATTGGTTTCAGGGCATGAGATTCAGGGCAGGTATTTCAGGGCATGTAATTCAGGGCATGAGTTTCAGTGAATGAGTTTGAGGGCAGGAGTTTCAGGGCATGAGATTCAGGGCATGAGTTTCAGTGCATGAGTTTGAAGGCAGGAGTTTCAGGGCATGAGTTTCAGGGCATGAGATTCAGGGCATGTATTTCAGGGCATGTAATTCTGGGCATGAGTTTCTGGGCAGATGATTCAGGGCAGGAGTTTTAGGTCATGTGATTCAGGGCATGAGTTTCAGTGCATGAGTTTCAGGGCAGGAGTTTCAGGGTATGTGATTTAGGGCATGAGTTTCAGGGCATGAGATTCAGGGCTTGAGTTTCAGGGCATGAGGTTCAGGGCATGAGTTTCAGGGCATGAGATTCAGGGCATGAGTTTCAGTGCAGGAACTTGTGGGCATGAGATTCAGTGCACGAATTTCGGAGCATGAGATTCAGGGCATGATTTTCAGGGCAGGAGATTCAGGGCTGGTGTTTCAGTGCAGGCGTTTCAGGGCATGAGATTCAGGGCATGAGATTCGGGGCATGAGTTTCAGGGCATAAGTTTCAGGGCAGGAGTTTCAGGGCATGAGATTCAGTGCACGAGTTTCAGAGCATGAGATTCAGGGCATGATTTTCAGGGCAGGAGATTCAGGGCAGGTGTTTCAGTGCAGGAGTTTTAGGGCATGAGATTCAGGGCATGAGATTCAGGGCATGAGTTTCAGGGCATGAGTTTCAGGGCATGAGATTCAGGGCATGAGTTTCAGTGCATGAGTTTGAGGGCAGGAGTCTCAGGGCATGAGATTCAGGGCATGAGTTTCAGTGCATGAGTTTGAGGGCAGGAATTTCAAGGCATGAGATTCAGGGCATGAGTTTCTGGGCAGATGATTCAGGGCAGGAGTTTTAGGGCATGTGATTCAGGGTATGAGTTTCAGTGCATGAGTTTCAGGGCAGGAGATTCAGGGTATGAGATTTAGGGCATGAGTTTCAGTGCATGAGATTCAGGGCTTGAGTTTCAGGGCATGAGACTCAGGGCATGAGATTCAGGGCATGAGTTTTAGGACAGGAGATTCAGGGCATGAGTTTCAGGGCATGAGTTTCAGGGCATGAGTTTCACGGCAGGAGTTTCAGGGCTTGTAATTCAGGGCGTGAGTTTCAGGATATGATATTCATGGCATGAGTTTCAGTGCAGGAGTTTCAGGGCGTGCGATTCAGGGCATGAGATTCAGGGCAGGTGATTCAGGGCCGGAGTTTCAGGACATGAGATTCAGGGCATGAGTTTCAGTGCAGGAACTTGAGGGCATGTGATTCAGTGCACGAGTTTCAGAGCATGAGTTTCAGGGCATGAGATTCAGGGCATGATTTTCAGGGCAGGAGATTCAGGGCAGGTGATTCAGTGCAGGAGTTTCTGGGCATGAGATTCAGGGCATGAGATTCAGGGCATGAGCTTGAGGGCAGGAGTTTCAAGGCATGAGATTCAGGGCATGAGTTTTAGTGCATGAGTTTGAGGGCAGGAGTTTCAGGGCATGAAATTCGGGGCATGAGTTTCGAGGCATGAGATTCAGGGCAGGTATTTCAGGGCATGTAATTCAGGGCATGAGTTTCTGGGCAGATGATTCAGGGAAGGAGTTTTAGGGCATGTGATTCAGGGCATGAGTTTCAGGGCATGATTTTCAGGGCATGAGATTCAGGGCTTGAGTTTCAGGGCATGAGGTTCAGGGCAGGTGTTTCAGTGCAGGAGTTTCAGGGCATGAGATTCAGTGCATGAGATTCAGGGCATGAGTTTCAGGACAGGAGATTCAGGGCATGAGTTTCAGGGCATGAGTTTCAGGGCAGGAGTTTCAGGGCATGTAATTCAGGGCGTGAGTTTCAGGATATGAGATTCATGGCATGAGTTTCAGTGCAGGAGTTTCAGGGCATGAGATTCAGGGCATTGGTTTCAGGGCATGAGATTCAGGACAGGAGTTTCAAGGCATGAGATTCAGGGCATGAGTTTCAGGGCATGAGATTCAGGGTAGGTATTTCAGGGCAGGTAATTCAGGGCATGAGTTTCAGTGCATGAGTTTGAGGGCAGGAGTTTCAGGGCATGAGATTCAGGGCATGAGTTTCAGTGCATGAGTTTCAGGGCAGGAGTTTCAGGGTATGTGATTTAGGGCATGAGTTTCAGGGCATGAGATTCAGGGCTTGAGTTTCAGGGCAGGAGATTCAGGGCAGGTGTTTCAGTGCAGTCGTTTCAGTGCATGAGATTCAGGGCATGAGATTCGGGGCATGTGTTTCAGGGCATGAGTTTCAGGGCAGGAGTTTCAGGGCATGAGATTCAGAGCACGAGTTTCAGAGCATGAGATTCAGGGCATGATTTTCAGGGCAGGAGATTCAGGGCAGGTGTTTCAGTGCAGGAGTTTCAGGGCATGAGATTCAGGGCATGAGATTCAGGGCATGAGTTTCAGGGCATGATTTTCAGGGTATGAGATTTAGGGCAGATGAATCAGGGCAGGAGTTTTAGGGCATGTGATTCAGGGTATGAGTTTCAGTGCAGGAGTTTCAGGGCAGGAGATTCAGGGTATGAGATTTAGGGCATGTGTTTCAGGGCATGAGTTTCAGGGCTTGAGTTTCAGGGCAGGAGTTTCAGGGCATGTGATTCAGGGCGTGAGTTTCAGGATATGAGATTCATGGCATGAGTTTCAGTGCAGGAGTTTCAGGGCATGAGATTCAGGGCATGAGTTTCAGGGCAGGTGATTCAGGGCAGGAGTTTCAGGACATGAGATTCAGGGCATGAGATTCAGGGCATCAGTTTCAGGGCAGGAGATTCAGGGCAGGTGTTTCAGTGCAGGACTTTCAGGGCTTGAGATTCAGGGCATGAGATTCAGGGCATGAGTTTCAGGACAGGAGATTCAGGGCACGAGTTTCACGGCATGAGTTTCAGGGCATGAGTTTCAGGGCAGGAGTTTCAGGGCATGTAATTCAGGGCGTGAGTTTCAGGATCTGAGATTCATGGCATGTGTTTCAGGGCAGGTGATTCAGGGCAGGAGTTTCAGGACATGAGATTCAGGGCATGAGTTTCAATGCAGGAACTTGAGGTCATGAGATTCAGTGCACGAGTTTGAGAGCTTGAGATTCAGGGCATGAGATTCAGGGCATGAGTTTCAGGACAGGAGTTTCAGGGCATGTAATTCAGTGTGTGAGTTTCAGGATATGAGATTCATGGCATGAGTTTCAGTGCAGGAGTTTCAGGGCATGAGATTCAGGGCATTGGTTTCAGGGCATGAGATTCAGGGCAGGTATTTCAGGGCATGTAATTCAGGGCATGAGTTTCAGAGCATGAGTTTGAGGGCAGGAGTTTCAGGGCATGAGATTCAGGGCATGAGTTTCAGTGCATGAGTTTGAGGGCAGGAGTTTCAGGGCATGAGATTCAGGGCATGAGTTTCAGGGCATGAGATTCAGGGCAGGTATTTCAGGGCATGTAATTCTGGGCATGAGTTTCTGGGCAGATGATTCAGGGCAGGAGTTTTAGGTCATGTGATTCAGGGCATGAGTTTCAGTGCATGAGTTTCAGGGCAGGAGTTTCAGGGTATGTGATTTAGGGCATGAGTTTCAGGGCATGAGATTCAGGGCATGAGTTTCAGTGCAGGAACTTGTGGGCATGAGATTCAGTGCACGAGTTTCGGAGCATGAGATTCAGGGCATGATTTTCAGGGCAGGAGATTCAGGGCAGGTGTTTCAGTGCAGGCGTTTCAGGGCATGAGATTCAGGGCATGAGATTCGGGGCATGAGTTTCAGGGCATGAGTTTCAGGGCAGGAGTTTCAGGGCATGAGATTCAGTGCAGGAGTTTCAGAGCATGAGATTCAGGGCATGATTTTCAGGGCAGGAGATTCAGGGCAGGTGTTTCAGTGCAGGCGTTTCAGGGCATGAGATTCAGGGCATGAGATTCGGGGCATGAGTTTCAGGGCATGAGTTTCAGGGCAGGAGTTTCAGGGCATGAGATTCAGTGCAGGAGTTTCAGAGCATGAGATTCAGGGCATGATTTTCAGGGCAGGAGATTCAGGGCAGGTGTTTCAGTGCAGGAGTTTTAGGGCATGAGATTCAGGGCATGATATTCAGGGCATGAGTTTCAGGGCATGAGTTTCAGGGCATGAGATTCAGGGCATGAGTTTCAGTGCATGAGTTTGAGGGCAGGAGTCTCAGGGCATGAGATTCAGGACATGAGTTTCAGTGCATGAGTTTGAGGGCAGGAGTTTCAAGGCATGAGATTCAGGGCATGAGTTTCTGGGCAGGAGATTCAGGGTATGAGATTTAGGGCATGAGTTTCAGTGCATGAGATTCAGGGCTTGAGTTTCAGGGCATGAGATTCAGGGCATGAGATTCAGGGCATGAGTTTTAGGACAGGAGATTCAGGGCATGAGTTTCAGGGCATGCGTTTCAGGGCATGAGTTTCAGGGCAGGAGTTTCAGGGCTTGTAATTCAGGGCGTGAGTTTCAGGATATGATATTCATGGCATGAGTTTCAGTGCAGGAGTTTCAGGGCGTGAGATTCAGGGCATGAGATTCAGGGCAGGTGATTCAGGGCCGAAGTTTCAGGACATGAGATTCAGGGCATGAGTTTCAGTGCAGGAACTTGAGGGCATGTGATTCAGTGCACGAGTTTCAGAGCATGAGATTCAGGGCATGAGATTCAGGGCATGATTTTCAGGGCAGGAGATTCAGGGCAGGTGATTCAGTGCAGGAGTTTCTGGGCATGAGATTCAGGGCATGAGATTCAGGGCATGAGTTTGAGGGAAGGAGTTTCAAGGCATGAGATTCAGGGCATGAGTTTTAGTGCATGAGTTTGAGGGCAGGAGTTTCAGGGCATGAAATTCAGGGCATGAGTTTCAGGGCATGAGATTCAGGGCAGGTATTTCAGGGCATGTAATTCAGGACATGAGTTTCTGGGCAGATGATTCAGGGAAGGAGTTTTAGGGCATGTGATTCAGGGCATGAGTTTCAGGGCATGATTTTCAGGGCATGAGATTCAGGGCTTGAGTTTCAGGGCATGAGGTTCAGGGCCTGAGTTTCAGGGCATGAGATTCAGGGCAGGTGTTTCAGTGCAGGAGTTTCAGGGCATGAGATTCAGTGCATGAGATTCAGGGCATGAGTTTCAAGACAGGAGATTCAGGGCATGAGTTTCAGGGCATGAGTTTCAGGGCAGGAGTTTCAAGGCATGTAATTCAGGGCGTGAGTATCAGGATATGAGATTCATGGCATGAGTTTCAGTGCAGGAATTTCAGGGCATGAGATTCAGGGCATTGGTTTCAGGGCATGAGATTCAGGACAGGAGTTTCAAGGCATGAGATTCAGGGCATGAGTTTCAGGGCATGAGATTCAGGGTAGGTATTTCAGGGCAGGTAATTCAGGGCATGAGTTTCAGTGCATGAGTTTGAGGGCAGGAGTTTCAGGGCATGAGATTCAGGGCTTGAGTTTCAGGGCATGAGGTTCGGGGCATGAGTTTCAGGGCATGAGATTCAGGGCATGAGTTTCAGTGCAGGAACTTGTGGGCATGAGATTCAGTGCACGAGTTTCGGAGCATGAGATTCAGGGCATGATTTTCAGGGCAGGAGATTCAGGGCAGGTGTTTCAGTGCAGGCGTTTCAGGGCATGAGATTCAGGGCATGAGATTCGGGGCATGAGTTTCAGGGCATGAGTTTCAGGGCAGGAGTTTCAGGGCATGAGATTCAGTGCAGGAGATTCAGAGCATGAGATTCAGGGCATGATTTTCAGCGCAGGAGATTCAGGGCAGGTGTTTCAGTGCAGGAGTTATAGGGCATGAGATTCAGGGCATGAGATTCAGGGCATGAGTTTCAGGGCATGAGTTTCAGGGCATGAGATTCAGGGCATGAGTTTCAGTGCATGAGTTTGAGGGCAGGAGTCTCAGGGCATGAGATTCAGGACATGAGTTTCAGTGCATGAGTTTGAGGGCAGGAGTTTCAAGGCATGAGATTCAGGGCATGAGTTTCTGGGCAGATGATTCAGGGCAGGAGTTTTAGGGCATGTGATTCAGGGTATGAGTTTCAGTGCATGAGTTTCAGGGCAGGAGATTCAGGGTATGAGATTTAGGGCATGAGTTTCAGTGCATGAGATTCAGGGCTTGAGTTTCAGGGCATGAGATTCAGGGCATGAGATTCAGGGCATTGGTTTCAGGGCATGAGATTCAGGGCATGAGTTTCAAGGCATGAGATTCAGGGCAGGTATTTCAGGTCATGTAATTCAGGGCATGAGTTTCAGTGCATGAGTTTGAGGGCAGGAGTTTCAGGGCATGAGATTCAGGGCATGAGTTTCAGTGCATGAGTTTGAGGGCAGGAGTTTCAGGGCATGAGATTCAGGGCATGAGTTTCAGGGCATGAGATTCAGGGCAGATATTTCAGGGCATGTAATTCAGAGCATGAGTTTCTGGGCAGATGATTCAGGGCAGGAGTTTTAGGGCATGTGATTCAGGGCATGAGTTTCAGTGCATGAGTTTCAGGGCAGGAGTTTCAGGGTATGTGATTTAGGGCATGAGTTTCAGGGCATTAGATTCAGGGCTTGAGTTTCAGGGCATGAGGTTCAGGGCATGAGTTTCAGGGTATGAGATTCAGGGCAGGTGTTTCAGTGCAGGAGTTTCAGGGCATGAGATTCAGTGCATGAGATTCAGAGCATGAGTTTCAGGACAGGAGATTCAGGGCATAAGTTTCAGGGCATGAGTTTCAGGGCATAAGTGTCAGGGCAGGAGTTTCAGGGCATGTGATTCAGGGCGTGAGTTTCAGGATATGAGATTCATGGCATGAGTTTCAGGGCAGGAGTTTTAGGACAGGGGATTCAGGGCATGAGTTTCAGGGTATGAGTTTCAGGGCAGGAGTTTCAGGGCATGTAATTCAGGGCGTGAGTTTAAGGATATGAGATTCATGGCATGAGTTTCAGTGCAGGAGTTTCAGGGCATGAGATTCAGGGCATGAGTTTCAGGGCATGAGATTCAGGCAAGGAGTTTCAAGGCATGAGATTCAGGTCTTGAGATTCAGGGCAGGTGATTCAGAGCAGGAGTTTCAGGACATGAGATTCAGGGCATGAGTTTCAGTGCAGGAACTTGAGGGCATGAGATTCAGTGCACGAGTTTCAGAGCATGAGATTCAGGGCATGAGATTCAGGGCATGATTTTCAGGGCAGGAGATTCAGGGCAGGTGTTTCAGTGCAGGAGTTTCAGGGCATGAGATTCAGGGCATGAGATTCAGGGCATGAGTTTCAGGACAGGAGATTCAGGGCATGAGTTTCAGGGCATGAGTTTCAGTGCTTGAGTTTGAGGGCAGGAGTTTCAGGGCATGTGATTCAGGGAGTGAGTTTCAGGATATGAGATTCTTGGCATGAGATTCAGTGCAGGAGTTTCAGGGCATGAGATTCAGGGCATGAGTTTCAGGGCAGGTGATTCAGGGCAGGAGTTTCAGGACATGAGATTCAGGGCATGAGTTTCAATGCAGGAACTTGAGGTCATGAGATTCAGTGCACGAGTTTCAGAGCGTGAGATTCAGGGCATGAGATTCAGGGCATGAGTTTCAGGGCAGGAGATTCAGGGCAGGTGTTTTAGTGCAGGAGTTTCAGGGCATGGGATTCAGGGCATGAGTTTCAGGGCATGAGTTTCAGGGCATAAGTGTCAGGGCAGGAGTTTCAGAGCATGTGATTCAGGGCGTGAGTTTCAGGATATGAGATTCATGGCATGAGTTTCAGGGCAGGAGTTTTAGGATAAGAGATTCAGGGCATGAGTTTCAGGGTATGAGTTTCAGGGCAGGAGTTTCAGGGCATGTAATTCAGAGCGTGAGTTTAAGGATATGAGATTCATGGCATGAGTTTCAGTGCAGCAGTTTCAGGGCATGAGTTTCAGGGCAGGAGTTTCAGGGTATGTGATTTAGGGCATGAGTTTCAGGGCATGAGATTCAGGGCTTGAGTTTCAGGGCATGTGGTTCAGGGCATGAGTTTCAGGGCATGAGATTAAGGGCATGAGTTTCAGTGCAGGAACTTGTGGGCATGAGATTCAGTGCACGAGTTTCGGAGCATGAGATTCAGGGCATGATTTTCAGGGCAGGAGATTCAGGGCAGGTGTTTCAGTGCAGGCGTTTCAGGGCATGAGATTCAGGGCATGAGATTCGGGGCATGAGTTTCAGGGCATGAGTTTCAGGGCAGGAGTTTCAGGGCATGAGATTCAGTGCAGGAGTTTCAGAGCATGAGATTCAGGGCATGATTTTCAGGGCAGGAGATTCAGGGCAGGTGTTTCAGTGCAGGCTTTTCAGGGCATGAGATTCAGGGCATGAGATTCGGGGCATGAGTTTCAGGGCATGAGTTTCAGGGCAGGAGTTTCAGGGCATGAGATTCAGTGCAGGAGTTTCAGAGCATGAGACTCAGGGCATGATTTTCAGGGCAGGAGATTCAGGGCAGGTGTTTCAGTGCAGGAGTTTTAGGGCATGAGATTCAGGGCATGAGATTCAGGGCATGAGTTTCAGGGCATGAGTTTCAGGGCATGAGATTCAGGGCATGAGTTTCAGTGCATGAGTTTGAGGGCAGGAGTCTCAGGGCATGAGATTCAGGACATGAGTTTCAGTGCATGAGTTTGAGGGCAGGAGTTTCAAGGCATGAGATTCAGGGCATGAGTTTCTGGGCAGGAGATTCAGGGTATGAGATTTAGGGCATGAGTTTCAGTGCATGAGATTCAGGGCTTGAGTTTCAGGGCATGAGATTCAGGGCATGAGATTCAGGGCATGAGTTTTAGGACAGGAGATTCAGGGCATGAGTTTCAGGGCATGCGTTTCAGGGCATGAGTTTCAGGGCAGGAGTTTCAGGGCTTGTAATTCAGGGCGTGAGTTTCAGGATATGATATTCATGGCATGAGTTTCAGTGCAGGAGTTTCAGGGCGTGAGATTCAGGGCATGAGATTCAGGGCAGGTGATTCAGGGCCGGAGTTTCAGGACATGAGATTCAGGGCATGAGTTTCAGTGCAGGAACTTGAGGGCATGTGATTCAGTGCACGAGTTTCAGAGCATGAGATTCAGGGCATGAGATTCAGGGCATGATTTTCAGGGCAGGAGATTCAGGGCAGGTGATTCAGTGCAGGAGTTTCTGGGCATGAGATTCAGGGCATGAGATTCAGGGCATGAGTTTGAGGGAAGGAGTTTCAAGGCATGAGATTCAGGGCATGAGTTTTAGTGCATGAGTTTGAGGGCAGGAGTTTCAGGGCATGAAATTCAGGGCATGAGTTTCAGGGCATGAGATTCAGGGCAGGTATTTCAGGGCATGTAATTCAGGACATGAGTTTCTGGGCAGATGATTCAGGGAAGGAGTTTTAGGGCATGTGATTCAGGGCATGAGTTTCAGGGCATGATTTTCAGGGCATGAGATTCAGGGCAGGTGTTTCAGTGCAGGAGTTTCAGGGCATGAGATTCAGTGCATGAGATTCAGGGCATGAGTTTCAAGACAGGAGATTCAGGGCATGAGTTTCAGGGCATGAGTTTCAGGGCAGGAGTTTCAAGGCATGTAATTCAGGGCGTGAGTATCAGGATATGAGATTCATGGCATGAGTTTCAGTGCAGGAATTTCAGGGCATGAGATTCAGGGCATTGGTTTCAGGGCATGAGATTCAGGACAGGAGTTTCAAGGCATGAGATTCAGGGCATGAGTTTCAGGGCATGAGATTCAGGGAAGGTATTTCAGGGCAGGTAATTCAGGGCATGAGTTTCAGTGCATGAGTTTGAGGGCAGGAGTTTCAGGGCATGAGATTCAGGGCTTGAGTTTCAGGGCATGAGGTTCAGGGCATGAGTTTCAGGGCATGAGATTCAGGGCATGAGTTTCAGTGCAGGAACTTGTGGGCATGAGATTCAGTGCACGAGTTTCGGAGCATGAGATTCAGGGCATGATTTTCAGGGCAGGAGATTCAGGGCAGGTGTTTCAGTGCAGGCGTTTCAGGGCATGAGATTCAGGGCATGAGATTCGGGGCATGAGTTTCAGGGCATGAGTTTCAGGGCAGGAGTTTCAGGGCATGAGATTCAGTGCAGGAGATTCAGAGCATGAGATTCAGGGCATGATTTTCAGCGCAGGAGATTCAGGGCAGGTGTTTCAGTGCAGGAGTTTTAGGGCATGAGATTCAGGGCATGAGATTCAGGGCATGAGTTTCAGGGCATGAGTTTCAGGGCATGAGATTCAGGGCATGAGTTTCAGTGCATGAGTTTGAGGGCAGGAGTCTCAGGGCATGAGATTCAGGACATGAGTTTCAGTGCATGAGTTTGAGGGCAGGAGTTTCAAGGCATGAGATTCAGGGCATGAGTTTCTGGGCAGATGATTCAGGGCAGGAGTTTTAGGGCATGTGATTCAGGGTATGAGTTTCAGTGCATGAGTTTCAGGGCAGGAGATTCAGGGTATGAGATTTAGGGCATGAGTTTCAGTGCATGAGATTCAGGGCTTGAGTTTCAGGGCATGAGATTCAGGGCATGAGATTCAGGGCATTGGTTTCAGGGCATGAGATTCAGGGCATGAGTTTCAAGGCATGAGATTCAGGGCAGGTATTTCAGGTCATGTAATTCAGGGCATGAGTTTCAGTGCATGAGTTTGAGGGCAGGAGTTTCAGGGCATGAGATTCAGGGCAAGAGTTTCAGTGCATGAGTTTGAGGGCAGGAGTTTCAGGGCATGAGATTCAGGGCATGAGTTTCAGGGCATGAGATTCAGGGCAGATATTTCAGGGCATGTAATTCAGAGCATGAGTTTCTGGGCAGATGATTCAGGGCAGGAGTTTTAGGGCATGTGATTCAGGGCATGAGTTTCAGTGCATGAGTTTCAGGGCAGGAGTTTCAGGGTATGTGATTTAGGGCATGAGTTTCAGGGCATTAGATTCAGGGCTTGAGTTTCAGGGCATGAGGTTCAGGGCATGAGTTTCAGGGTATGAGATTCAGGGCAGGTGTTTCAGTGCAGGAGTTTCAGGGCATGAGATTCAGTGCATGAGATTCAGAGCATGAGTTTCAGGACAGGAGATTCAGGGCATGAGTTTCAGGGCATGAGTTTCAGGGCATAAGTGTCAGGGCAGGAGTTTCAGGGCATGTGATTCAGGGCGTGAGTTTCAGGATATGAGATTCATGGCATGAGTTTCAGGGCAGGAGTTTTAGGACAGGAGATTCAGGGCATGAGTTTCAGGGTATGAGTTTCAGGGCAGGAGTTTCAGGGCATGTAATTCAGGGCGTGAGTTTAAGGATATGAGATTCATGGCATGAGTTTCAGTGCAGGAGTTTCAGGGCATGAGATTCAGGGCATGAGTTTCAGGGCATGAGATTCAGGCAAGGAGTTTCAAGGCATGAGATTCAGGTCTTGAGATTCAGGGCAGGTGATTCAGAGCAGGAGTTTCAGGACATGAGATTCAGGGCATGAGTTTCAGTGCAGGAACTTGAGGGCATGAGATTCAGTGCACGAGTTTCAGAGCATGAGATTCAGGGCATGAGATTCAGGGCATGATTTTCAGGGCAGGAGATTCAGGGCAGGTGTTTCAGTGCATGAGTTTGAGGGCAGGAGTCTCAGGGCATGAGATTCAGGACATGAGTTTCAGTGCATGAGTTTGAGGGCAGGAGTTTCAAGGCATGAGATTCAGGGCATGAGTTTCTGGGCAGGAGATTCAGGGTATGAGATTTAGGGCATGAGTTTCAGTGCATGAGATTCAGGGCTTGAGTTTCAGGGCATGAGATTCAGGGCATGAGATTCAGGGCATGAGTTTTAGGACAGGAGATTCAGGGCATGTGTTTCAGGGCATGCGTTTCAGGGCATGAGTTTCAGGGCAGGAGTTTCAGGGCTTGTAATATAGGGCGTGAGTTTCAGGATATGATATTCATGGCATGAGTTTCAGTGCAGGAGTTTCAGGGCGTGAGATTCAGGGCATGAGATTCAGGGCAGGTGATTCAGGGCCGGAGTTTCAGGACATGAGATTCAGGGCATGAGTTTCAGTGCAGGAACTTGTGGGCATGAGATTCAGTGCACGAGTTTCGGAGCATGAGATTCAGGGCATGATTTTCAGGGCAGGAGATTCAGGGCAGGTGTTTCAGTGCAGGCGTTTCAGGGCATGAGATTCAGGGCATGAGATTCGGGGCATGAGTTTCAGGGCATGAGTTTCAGGGCAGGAGTTTCAGGGCATGAGATTCAGTGCAGGAGATTCAGAGCATGAGATTCAGGGCATGATTTTCAGCGCAGGAGATTCAGGGCAGGTGTTTCAGTGCAGGAGTTTTAGGGCATGAGATTCAGGGCATGAGATTCAGGGCATGAGTTTCAGGGCATGAGTTTCAGTGCATGAGATTCAGGGCATGAGTTTCAGTGCATGAGTTTGAGGGCAGGAGTCTCAGGGCATGAGATTCAGGACATGAGTTTCAGTGCATGAGTTTGAGGGCAGGAGTTTCAAGGCATGAGATTCAGGGCATGAGTTTCTGGGCAGATGATTCAGGGCAGGAGTTTTAGGGCATGTGATTCAGGGTATGAGTTTCAGTGCATGAGTTTCAGGGCAGGAGATTCAGGGTATGAGATTTAGGGCATGAGTTTCAGGGCATGAGATTCAGGGCATGAGATTCAGGGCATTGGTTTCAGGGCATGAGATTCAGGGCATGAGTTTCAAGGCATGAGATTCAGGGCAGGTATTTCAGGTCATGTAATTCAGGGCATGAGTTTCAGTGCATGAGTTTGAGGGCAGGAGTTTCAGGGCATGAGATTCAGGGCAAGAGTTTCAGTGCATGAGTTTGAGGGCAGGAGTTTCAGGCCATGAGATTCAGGGCATGAGTTTCAGGGCATGAGATTCAGGGCAGATATTTCAGGGCATGTAATTCAGAGCATGAGTTTCTGGGCAGATGATTCAGGGCAGGAGTTTTAGGGCATGTGATTCAGGGCATGAGTTTCAGTGCATGAGTTTCAGGGCAGGAGTTTCAGGGTATGTGATTTAGGGCATGAGTTTCAGGGCATTAGATTCAGGGCTTGAGTTTCAGGGCATGAGGTTCAGGGCATGAGTTTCAGGGTATGAGATTCAGGGTAGGTGTTTCAGTGCAGGAGTTTCAGGGCATGAGATTCAGTGCATGAGATTCAGAGCATGAGTTTCAGGACAGGAGATTCAGGGCATGAGTTTCAGGGCATGAGTTTCAGGGCATAAGTGTCAGGGCAGGAGTTTCAGGGCATGTGATTCAGGGCGTGAGTTTCAGGATATGAGATTCATGGCATGAGTTTCAGGGCAGGAGTTTTAGGACAGGAGATTCAGGGCATGAGTTTCAGGGTATGAGTTTCAGGGCAGGAGTTTCAGGGCATGTAATTCAGGGCGTGAGTTTAAGGATATGAGATTCATGGCATGAGTTTCAGTGCAGGAGTTTCAGGGCATGAGATTCAGGGCATGAGTTTCAGGGCATGAGATTCAGGCAAGGAGTTTCAAGGCATGAGATTCAGGTCTTGAGATTCAGGGCAGGTGATTCAGAGCAGGAGTTTCAGGACATGAGATTCAGGGCATGAGTTTCAGTGCAGGAACTTGAGGGCATGAGATTCAGTGCACGAGTTTCAGAGCATGAGATTCAGGGCATGAGATTCAGGGCATGATTTTCAGGGCAGGAGATTCAGGGCAGGTGTTTCAGTGCATGAGTTTGAGGGCAGGAGTCTCAGGGCATGAGATTCAGGACATGAGTTTCAGTGCATGAGTTTGAGGGCAGGAGTTTCAAGGCATGAGATTCAGGGCATGAGTTTCTGGGCAGGAGATTCTGGGTATGAGATTTAGGGCATGAGTTTCAGTGCATGAGATTCAGGGCTTGAGTTTCAGGGCATGAGATTCAGGGCATGAGATTCAGGGCATGAGTTTTAGGACAGGAGATTCAGGGAATGAGTTTCAGGGCATGCGTTTCAGGGGATGAGTTTCAGGGCAGGAGTTTCAGGGCTTGTAATATAGGGCGTGAGTTTCAGGATATGATATTCATGGCATGAGTTTCAGTGCAGGAGTTTCAGGGCGTGAGATTCAGGGCATGAGATTCAGGGCAGGTGATTCAGGGCCGGAGTTTCAGGACATGAGATTCAGGGCATGAGTTTCAGTGCAGGAACTTGAGGGCATGTGATTCAGTGCACGAGTTTCAGAGCATGAGATTCAGGGCATGAGATTCAGGGCATGATTTTCAGGGCAGGAGATTCAGGGCAGGTGATTCAGTGCAGGAGTTTCTGGGCATGAGATTCAGGGCATGAGATTCAGGGCATGAGTTTGAGGGAAGGAGTTTCAAGGCATGAGATTCAGGGCATGAGTTTTAGTGCATGAGTTTGAGGGCAGGAGTTTCAGGGCATGAAATTCAGGGCATGAGTTTCAGGGCATGAGATTCAGGGCAGGTATTTCAGGGCATGTAATTCAGGACATGAGTTTCCGGGCAGATGATTCAGGGAAGGAGTTTTAGGGCATGTGATTCAGGGCATGAGTTTCAGGGCATGATTTTCAGGGCATGAGATTCAGGGCTTGAGTTTCAGGGCATGAGGTTCAGGGCCTGAGTTTCAGGGCATGAGATTCAGGGCAGGTGTTTCAGTGCAGGAGTTTCAGGGCATGAGATTCAGTGCATGAGATTCAGGGCATGAGTTTCAAGACAGGAGATTCAGGGCATGAGTTTCAGGGCATGAGTTTCAGGGCAGGAGTTTCAAGGCATGTAATTCAGGGCGTGAGTATCAGGATATGAGATTCATGGCATGAGTTTCAGTGCAGGAATTTCAGGTCATGAGATTCAGGGCATTGGTTTCAGGGCATGAGATTCAGGACAGGAGTTTCAAGGCATGAGATTCAGGGCATGAGTTTCAGGGCATGAGATTCAGGGAAGGTATTTCAGGGCAGGTAATTCAGGGCATGAGTTTCAGTGCATGAGTTTGAGGGCAGGAGTTTCAGGGCATGAGATTCAGGGCTTGAGTTTCAGGGCATGAGGTTCAGGGCATGAGTTTCAGGGCATGAGATTCAGGGCATGAGTTTCAGTGCAGGAACTTGTGGGCATGAGATTCAGTGCACGAGTTTCGGAGCATGAGATTCAGGGCATGATTTTCAGGGCAGGAGATTCAGGGCAGGTGTTTCAGTGCAGGCGTTTCAGGGCATGAGATTCAGGGCATGAGATTCGGGGCATGAGTTTCAGGGCATGAGTTTCAGGGCAGGAGTTTCAGGGCATGAGATTCAGTGCAGGAGATTCAGAGCATGAGATTCAGGGCATGATTTTCAGCGCAGGAGATTCAGGGCAGGTGTTTCAGTGCAGGAGTTTTAGGGCATGAGATTCAGGGCATGAGATTCAGGGCATGAGTTTCAGGGCATGAGTTTCAGGGCATGAGATTCAGGGCATGAGTTTCAGTGCATGAGTTTGAGGGCAGGAGTCTCAGGGCATGAGATTCAGGACATGAGTTTCAGTGCATGAGTTTGAGGGCAGGAGTTTCAAGGCATGAGATTCAGGGCATGAGTTTCTGGGCAGATGATTCAGGGCAGGAGTTTTAGGGCATGTGATTCAGGGTATGAGTTTCAGTGCATGAGTTTCAGGGCAGGAGATTCAGGGTATGAGATTTAGGGCATGAGTTTCAGTGCATGAGATTCAGGGCTTGAGTTTCAGGGCATGAGATTCAGGGCATGAGATTCAGGGCATTGGTTTCAGGGCATGAGATTCAGGGCATGAGTTTCAAGGCATGAGATTCAGGGCAGGTATTTCAGGTCATGTAATTCAGGGCATGAGTTTCAGTGCATGAGTTTGAGGGCAGGAGTTTCAGGGCATGAGATTCAGGGCATGAGTTTCAGTGCATGAGTTTGAGGGCAGGAGTTTCAGGGCATGAGATTCAGGGCATGAGTTTCAGGGCATGAGATTCAGGGCAGATATTTCAGGGCATGTAATTCAGAGCATGAGTTTCTGGGCAGATGATTCAGGGCAGGAGTTTTAGGGCATGTGATTCAGGGCATGAGTTTCAGTGCATGAGTTTCAGGGCAGGAGTTTCAGGGTATGTGATTTAGGGCATGAGTTTCAGGGCATTAGATTCAGGGCTTGAGTTTCAGGGCATGAGGTTCAGGGCATGAGTTTCAGGGTATGAGATTCAGGGCAGGTGTTTCAGTGCAGGAGTTTCAGGGCATGAGATTCAGTGCATGAGATTCAGAGCATGAGTTTCAGGACAGGAGATTCAGGGCATGAGTTTCAGGGCATGAGTTTCAGGGCATAAGTGTCAGGGCAGGAGTTTCAGGGCATGTGATTCAGGGCGTGAGTTTCAGGATATGAGATTCATGGCATGAGTTTCAGGGCAGGAGTTTTAGGACAGGAGATTCAGGGCATGAGTTTCAGGGTATGAGTTTCAGGGCAGGAGTTTCAGGGCATGTAATTCAGGGCGTGAGTTTAAGGATATGAGATTCATGGCATGAGTTTCAGTGCAGGAGTTTCAGGGCATGAGATTCAGGGCATGAGTTTCAGGGCATGAGATTCAGGCAAGGAGTTTCAAGGCTTGAGATTCAGGTCTTGAGATTCAGGGCAGGTGATTCAGAGCAGGAGTTTCAGGACATGAGATTCAGGGCATGAGTTTCAGTGCAGGAACTTGAGGGCATGAGATTCAGTGCACGAGTTTCAGAGCATGAGATTCAGGGCATGAGATTCAGGGCATGATTTTCAGGGCAGGAGATTCAGGGCAGGTGTTTCAGTGCAGGAGTTTCAGGGCATGAGATTCAGGGCATGAGATTCAGGGCATGAGTTTCAGGACAGGAGATTCAGGGCATGAGTTTCAGGGCATGAGTTTCAGGGCTTGAGTTTGAGGGCAGGAGTTTCAGGGCATGTGATTCAGGGAGTGAGTTTCAGGATATGAGATTCTTGGCATGAGATTCAGTGCAGGAGTTTCAGGGCATGAGATTCAGGGCATGAGTTTCAGGGCATTTGATTCAGGGCAGGAGTTTCAGGACATGAGATTCAGGGCATGAGTTTCAGTGCAGGAACTTGAGGTCATGAGATTCAGTGCACGAGTTTCAGAGCGTGAGATTCAGGGCATGAGATTCAGGGCATGAGTTTCAGGGCAGGAGATTCAGGGCAGGTGTTTTAGTGCAGGAGTTTCAGGGCATGGGATTCAGGGCATGAGTTTCAGGGCATGAGTTTCAGGGCATAAGTGTCAGGGCAGGAGTTTCAGGGCATGTGATTCAGGGCGTGAGTTTCAGGATATGAGATTCATGGCATGAGTTTCAGGGCAGGAGTTTTAGGATAAGAGATTCAGGGCATGAGTTTCAGGGTATGAGTTTCAGGGCAGGAGTTTCAGGGCATGTAATTCAGAGCGTGAGTTTAAGGATATGAGATTCATGGCATGAGTTTCAGTGCAGCAGTTTCAGGGCATGAGATTCAGGGCATGAGTTTCAGGGCATGAGATTCAGGCAAGGAGTTTCAAGGCATGAGATTCAGGTCTTGAGATTCAGGGCAGGTGATTCAGAGCAGGAGTTTCAGGACATGAGATTCAGGGCATGAGTTTCAGTGCAGGAACTTGAGGGCATGAGATTCAGTGCACGAGTTTCAGAGCATGAGATTCAGGGCATGAGATTCAGGGCATGATTTTCAGGGCAGGAGATTCAGGGCAGGTGTTTCAGTGCAGGAGTTTCAGGGCATGAGATTCAGGGCATGAGTTTCAGGACAGGAGATTCAGGGCATGAGTTTCAGGGCATGAGTTTCAGGGCTTGAGTTTGAGGGCAGGAGTTTCAGGGCATGTGATTCAGGGAGTGACTTTCAGGATATGAGATTCTTGGCATGAGATTCAGTGCAGGAGTTTCAGGGCATGAGATTCAGGGCATGAGTTTCAGGGCAGGTGATTCAGGGCAGGAGTTTCAGGACATGAGATTCAGGGCATGAGTTTCAGTGCAGGAACTTGAGGTCATGAGATTCAGTGCACGAGTTTCAGAGCGTGAGATTCAGGGCATGTAATTCAGGGCGTGAGTTTCAGGATATGAGATTCAGGGCAGGTGTTTTAGTGCAGGAGTTTCAGGGCATGAGATTCAGGGCATTGGTTTCAGGGCATGAGATTCAGGACAGGAGTTTCAAGGCATGAGATTCAGGGCATGAGTTTCAGGGCATGAGATTCAGGGCAGGTATTTCAGGGCAGGTAATTCAGGGCATGAGTTTCAGTACATGAGTTTGAGGGCAGGAGTTTCAGGGCATGAGATTCAGGGCATGAGTTACAGTGCATGAGTTTGAGGGCAGGAGTTTCAGGGCATGTGATTCAGGGCATGAGTTTCAGGGCAGGAGTTTTAGGACAGGAGATTCAGGGCATGAGTTTCAGGGCAGGAGTTTCAGGGCATGTAATTCAGGGCGTGAGTTTAAGGATATGAGATTCATGGCATGAGTTTCAGTGCAGGAGTTTCAGGGCATGAGATTCAGGGCATGAGTTTCAGGGCATGAGATTCAGGCAAGGAGTTTCAAGGCATGAGATTCAGGGCATGAGTTTCACTGCATGAGTTTGAGGGCAGGAGTTTCAGGGCATGAGATTCAGGGCATGAGTTTCAGTGCAGGAACTTGAGGGCAAGAGATTCAGTGCACGAGTTTCAGTGTTTGAGGTTCAGGGCATGAGATTCAGGGCATGATTTTCAGGGCAGGAGATTCAGGGCAGGTGTTTCAGTGCAGGAGTTTCAGGGCATGAGATTCAGGGCATGAGTTTCAGGACAGGAGATTCAGGGCATGAGTTTCAGGGCATGAGTTTCAGGGCTTGAGATTCAGGGCAGGAATTTCAGGGCATGTGATTCAGGGCGTGAGTTTCAGGATATGATATTCATGGCATGAGTTTCAGTGCAGGAGTTCAAGGGCATGAGATTCAGGGCATGAGTTTCAGGGCAGGTGATTCAGGGCAGGAGTTTCAGGACATGAGATTCAGGGCACGAGATTCAGTGCACGAGTTTCAGAGCATGAGATTCAGGGCATGAGTTTCAGGGCATGAGATTCAGGGCAGGTATTTCAGGGCAGGTAATTCAGGGCATGAGTTTCAGTACATGAGTTTGAGGGCAGGAGTTTCAGGGCATGAGATTCAGGGCATGAGTTACAGTGCATGAGTTTGAGGGCAGGAGTTTCAGGGCATGTGATTCAGGGCATGAGTTTCAGGGCAGGAGTTTTAGGACAGGAGATTCAGGGCATGAGTTTCAGGGCATGAGTTTCAGGGCAGGAGTTTCAGGGCATGTAATTCAGGGCGTGAGTTTAAGGATATGAGATTCATGACATGAGTTTCAGTGCAGGAGTTTCAGGGCATGAGATTCAGGGCATGAGTTTCAGGGCATGAGATTCAGGCAAGGAGTTTCAAGGCATGAGATTCAGGGCATGAGTTTCACTGCATGAGTTTGAGGGCAGGAGATCAGGGCATGAGATTCAGGGCATGAGTTTCAGTGCAGGAACTTGAGGGCAAGAGATTCAGTGCACGATTTTCAGTGTTTGAGATTCAGGGCATGAGATTCAGGGCATGATTTTCAGGGCAGGAGATTCAGGGCAGGTGTTTCAGTGCAGGAGTGTCAGGGCATGAGATTCAGGGCATGAGTTTCAGTGCATGAGTTTGAGGGAAGGAGTTTCAAGGCATGAGATTCAGGGCATGAGTTTCAGTGCATGAGATTCAGGGCTTGAGTTTCAGGGCATGAGATTCAGGGCATGAGATTCAGGGCATGAGTTTTAGGACAGGAGATTCAGGGCATGAGTTTCAGGGCATGAGTTTCAGGGCATGAGTTTCAGGGCAGGAGTTTCAGGGCATGTAATTCAGGGCGTGAGTTTCAGGATATGAGATTCATGGCATGAGTTTCAGTGCAGGAGTTTCAGGGCATGAGATTCAGTGCATGAGATTCAGGGCAGGTGATTCAGGGACGGAGTTTCAGGACATGAGATTCAGGGCATGAGTTTCAGTGCAGGAACTTGAGGGCATGAGATTCAGTGCACGAGATTCAGAGCATGAGATTCAGGGCATGAGATTCAGGGCATGATATTCAGGGCAGGTGATTCAGTACAGGAGTTTCTGGGCATGAGATTCAGGGCATGAGTTTCAGGGCAGGTGATTCAGGGCAGGAGTTTCAGGACATGAGATTCAGGGCATGAGTTTCAGTGCAGGAACTTGAGGTCATGAGATTCAGTGCACGAGTTTCAGAGCGTGAGATTCAGGGCATGTAATTCAGGGCGTGAGTTTCAGGATATGAGATTCAGGGCAGGTGTTTTAGTGCAGGAGTTTCAGGGCATGAGATTCAGGGCATTGGTTTCAGGGCATGAGATTCAGGACAGGAGTTTCAAGGCATGAGATTCAGGGCATGAGTTTCAGGGCATGAGATTCAGGGCAGGTATTTCAGGGCAGGTAATTCAGGGCATGAGTTTCAGTACATGAGTTTGAGGGCAGGAGTTTCAGGGCATGAGATTCAGGGCATGAGTTACAGTGCATGAGTTTGAGGGCAGGAGTTTCAGGGCATGTGATTCAGGGCATGAGTTTCAGGGCAGGAGTTTTAGGACAGGAGATTCAGGGCATGAGTTTCAGGGCAGGAGTTTCAGGGCATGTAATTCAGGGCGTGAGTTTAAGGATATGAGATTCATGGCATGAGTTTCAGTGCAGGAGTTTCAGGGCATGAGATTCAGGGCATGAGTTTCAGGGCATGAGATTCAGGCAAGGAGTTTCAAGGCATGAGATTCAGGGCATGAGTTTCACTGCATGAGTTTGAGGGCAGGAGTTTCAGGGCATGAGATTCAGGGCATGAGTTTCAGTGCAGGAACTTGAGGGCAAGAGATTCAGTGCACGAGTTTCAGTGTTTGAGGTTCAGGGCATGAGATTCAGGGCATGATTTTCAGGGCAGGAGATTCAGGGCAGGTGTTTCAGTGCAGGAGTTTCAGGGCATGAGATTCAGGGCATGAGTTTCAGGACAGGAGATTCAGGGCATGAGTTTCAGGGCATGAGTTTCAGGGCTTGAGATTCAGGGCAGGAATTTCAGGGCATGTGATTCAGGGCGTGAGTTTCAGGATATGATATTCATGGCATGAGTTTCAGTGCAGGAGTTCAAGGGCATGAGATTCAGGGCATGAGTTTCAGGGCAGGTGATTCAGGGCAGGAGTTTCAGGACATGAGATTCAGGGCATGAGTTTCAGTGCAGGAACTTGAGGTCATGAGATTCAGTGCACGAGTTTCAGAGCGTGAGATTCAGGGCATGAGATTCAGGGCATGAGTTTCAGGGCAGGAGATTCAGTGCAGGTGTTTTAGTGCAGGAGTTTCAGGGCATGAGATTCAGGGCACGAGATTCAGTGCACGAGTTTCAGAGCATGAGATTCAGGGCATGAGTTTCAGGGCATGAGATTCAGGGCAGGTGTTTCAGTGCAGGCGTTTCAGGGCATGAGATTCAGGGCATGAGATTCGGGGCATGAGTTTCAGGGCATGAGTTTCAGGGCAGGAGTTTCAGGGCATGAGATTCAGTGCAGGAGATTCAGAGCATGAGATTCAGGGCATGATTTTCAGCGCAGGAGATTCAGGGCAGGTGTTTCAGTGCAGGAGTTTTAGGGCATGAGATTCAGGGCATGAGATTCAGGGCATGAGTTTCAGGGCATGAGTTTCAGGGCATGAGATTCAGGGCATGAGTTTCAGTGCATGAGTTTGAGGGCAGGAGTCTCAGGGCATGAGATTCAGGACATGAGTTTCAGTGCATGAGTTTGAGGGCAGGAGTTTCAAGGCATGAGATTCAGGGCATGAGTTTCTGGGCAGATGATTCAGGGCAGGAGTTTTAGGGCATGTGATTCAGGGTATGAGTTTCAGTGCATGAGTTTCAGGGCAGGAGATTCAGGGTATGAGATTTAGGGCATGAGTTTCAGTGCATGAGATTCAGGGCTTGAGTTTCAGGCATGAGATTCAGGGCATGAGATTCAGGGCATTGGTTTCAGGGCATGAGATTCAGGGCATGAGTTTCAAGGCATGAGATTCAGGGCAGGTATTTCAGGTCATGTAATTCAGGGCATGAGTTTCAGTGCATGAGTTTGAGGGCAGGAGTTTCAGGGCATGAGATTCAGGGCATGAGTTTCAGTGCATGAGTTTGAGGGCAGGAGTTTCAGGGCATGAGATTCAGGGCATGAGTTTCAGGGCATGAGATTCAGGGCAGATATTTCAGGGCATGTAATTCAGAGCATGAGTTTCTGGGCAGATGATTCAGGGCAGGAGTTTTAGGGCATGTGATTCAGGGCATGAGTTTCAGTGCATGAGTTTCAGGGCAGGAGTTTCAGGGTATGTGATTTAGGGCATGAGTTTCAGGGCATTAGATTCAGGGCTTGAGTTTCAGGGCATGAGGTTCAGGGCATGAGTTTCAGGGTATGAGATTCAGGGCAGGTGTTTCAGTGCAGGAGTTTCAGGGCATGAGATTCAGTGCATGAGATTCAGAGCATGAGTTTCAGGACAGGAGATTCAGGGCATGAGTTTCAGGGCATGAGTTTCAGGGCATAAGTGTCAGGGCAGGAGTTTCAGGGCATGTGATTCAGGGCGTGAGTTTCAGGATATGAGATTCATGGCATGAGTTTCAGGGCAGGAGTTTTAGGACAGGAGATTCAGGGCATGAGTTTCAGGGTATGAGTTTCAGGGCAGGAGTTTCAGGGCATGTAATTCAGGGCGTGAGTTTAAGGATATGAGATTCATGGCATGAGTTTCAGTGCAGGAGTTTCAGGGCATGAGATTCAGGGCATGAGTTTCAGGGCATGAGATTCAGGCAAGGAGTTTCAAGGCTTGAGATTCAGGTCTTGAGATTCAGGGCAGGTGATTCAGAGCAGGAGTTTCAGGACATGAGATTCAGGGCATGAGTTTCAGTGCAGGAACTTGAGGGCATGAGATTCAGTGCACGAGTTTCAGAGCATGAGATTCAGGGCATGAGATTCAGGGCATGATTTTCAGGGCAGGAGATTCAGGGCAGGTGTTTCAGTGCAGGAGTTTCAGGGCATGAGATTCAGGGCATGAGATTCAGGGCATGAGTTTCAGGACAGGAGATTCAGGGCATGAGTTTCAGGGCATGAGTTTCAGGGCTTGAGTTTGAGGGCAGGAGTTTCAGGGCATGTGATTCAGGGAGTGAGTTTCAGGATATGAGATTCTTGGCATGAGATTCAGTGCAGGAGTTTCAGGGCATGAGATTTCACCAGGGCATGAGTTTCAGGGCATTTGATTCAGGGCAGGAGTTTCAGGACATGAGATTCAGGGCATGAGTTTCAGTGCAGGAACTTGAGGTCATGAGATTCAGTGCACGAGTTTCAGAGCGTGAGATTCAGGGCATGAGATTCAGGGCATGAGTTTCAGGGCAGGAGATTCAGGGCAGGTGTTTTAGTGCAGGAGTTTCAGGGCATGGGATTCAGGGCATGAGTTTCAGGGCATGAGTTTCAGGGCATAAGTGTCAGGGCAGGAGTTTCAGGGCATGTGATTCAGGGCGTGAGTTTCAGGATATGAGATTCATGGCATGAGTTTCAGGGCAGGAGTTTTAGGATAAGAGATTCAGGGCATGAGTTTCAGGGTATGAGTTTCAGGGCAGGAGTTTCAGGGCATGTAATTCAGAGCGTGAGTTTAAGGATATGAGATTCATGGCATGAGTTTCAGTGCAGCAGTTTCAGGGCATGAGATTCAGGGCATGAGTTTCAGGGCATGAGATTCAGGCAAGGAGTTTCAAGGCATGAGATTCAGGTCTTGAGATTCAGGGCAGGTGATTCAGAGCAGGAGTTTCAGGACATGAGATTCAGGGCATGAGTTTCAGTGCAGGAACTTGAGGGCATGAGATTCAGTGCACGAGTTTCAGAGCATGAGATTCAGGGCATGAGATTCAGGGCATGATTTTCAGGGCAGGAGATTCAGGGCAGGTGTTTCAGTGCAGGAGTTTCAGGGCATGAGATTCAGGGCATGAGTTTCAGGACAGGAGATTCAGGGCATGAGTTTCAGGGCATGAGTTTCAGGGCTTGAGTTTGAGGGCAGGAGTTTCAGGGCATGTGATTCAGGGAGTGACTTTCAGGATATGAGATTCTTGGCATAGATTCAGTGCAGGAGTTTCAGGGCATGAGATTCAGGGCATGAGTTTCAGGGCAGGTGATTCAGGGCAGGAGTTTCAGGACATGAGATTCAGGGCATGAGTTTCAGTGCAGGAACTTGAGGTCATGAGATTCAGTGCACGAGTTTCAGAGCGTGAGATTCAGGGCATGTAATTCAGGGCGTGAGTTTCAGGATATGAGATTCAGGGCAGGTGTTTTAGTGCAGGAGTTTCAGGGCATGAGATTCAGGGCATTGGTTTCAGGGCATGAGATTCAGGACAGGAGTTTCAAGGCATGAGATTCAGGGCATGAGTTTCAGGGCATGAGATTCAGGGCAGGTATTTCAGGGCAGGTAATTCAGGGCATGAGTTTCAGTACATGAGTTTGAGGGCAGGAGTTTCAGGGCATGAGATTCAGGGCATGAGTTACAGTGCATGAGTTTGAGGGCAGGAGTTTCAGGGCATGTGATTCAGGGCATGAGTTTCAGGGCAGGAGTTTTAGGACAGGAGATTCAGGGCATGAGTTTCAGGGCAGGAGTTTCAGGGCATGTAATTCAGGGCGTGAGTTTAAGGATATGAGATTCATGGCATGAGTTTCAGTGCAGGAGTTTCAGGGCATGAGATTCAGGGCATGAGTTTCAGGGCATGAGATTCAGGCAAGGAGTTTCAAGGCATGAGATTCAGGGCATGAGTTTCACTGCATGAGTTTGAGGGCAGGAGTTTCAGGGCATGAGATTCAGGGCATGAGTTTCAGTGCAGGAACTTGAGGGCAAGAGATTCAGTGCACGAGTTTCAGTGTTTGAGGTTCAGGGCATGAGATTCAGGGCATGATTTTCAGGGCAGGAGATTCAGGGCAGGTGTTTCAGTGCAGGAGTTTCAGGGCATGAGATTCAGGGCATGAGTTTCAGGACAGGAGATTCAGGGCATGAGTTTCAGGGCATGAGTTTCAGGGCTTGAGATTCAGGGCAGGAATTTCAGGGCATGTGATTCAGGGCGTGAGTTTCAGGATATGATATTCATGGCATGAGTTTCAGTGCAGGAGTTCAAGGGCATGAGATTCAGGGCATGAGTTTCAGGGCAGGTGATTCAGGGCAGGAGTTTCAGGACATGAGATTCAGGGCATGAGTTTCAGTGCAGGAACTTGAGGTCATGAGATTCAGTGCACGAGTTTCAGAGCGTGAGATTCAGGGCATGAGATTCAGGGCATGAGTTTCAGGGCAGGAGATTCAGTGCAGGTGTTTTAGTGCAGGAGTTTCAGGGCATGAGATTCAGGGCACGAGATTCAGTGCACGAGTTTCAGAGCATGAGATTCAGGGCATGAGTTTCAGGGCATGAGATTCAGGGCAGGTATTTCAGGGCAGGTAATTCAGGGCATGAGTTTCAGTACATGAGTTTGAGGGCAGGAGTTTCAGGGCATGAGATTCAGGGCATGAGTTACAGTGCATGAGTTTGAGGGCAGGAGTTTCAGGGCATGTGATTCAGGGCATGAGTTTCAGGGCAGGAGTTTTAGGACAGGAGATTCAGGGCATGAGTTTCAGGGCATGAGTTTCAGGGCAGGAGTTTCAGGGCATGTAATTCAGGGCGTGAGTTTAAGGATATGAGATTCATGACATGAGTTTCAGTGCAGGAGTTTCAGGGCATGAGATTCAGGGCATGAGTTTCAGGGCATGAGATTCAGGCAAGGAGTTTCAAGGCATGAGATTCAGGGCATGAGTTTCACTGCATGAGTTTGAGGGCAGGAGTTTCAGGGCATGAGATTCAGGGCATGAGTTTCAGTGCAGGAACTTGAGGGCAAGAGATTCAGTGCACGATTTTCAGTGTTTGAGATTCAGGGCATGAGATTCAGGGCATGATTTTCAGGGCAGGAGATTCAGGGCAGGTGTTTCAGTGCAGGAGTGTCAGGGCATGAGATTCAGGGCATGAGTTTCAGTGCATGAGTTTGAGGGAAGGAGTTTCAAGGCATGAGATTCAGGGCATGAGTTTCAGTGCATGAGATTCAGGGCTTGAGTTTCAGGGCATGAGATTCAGGGCATGAGATTCAGGGCATGAGTTTTAGGACAGGAGATTCAGGGCATGAGTTTCAGGGCATGAGTTTCAGGGCATGAGTTTCAGGGCAGGAGTTTCAGGGCATGTAATTCAGGGCGTGAGTTTCAGGATATGAGATTCATGGCATGAGTTTCAGTGCAGGAGTTTCAGGGCATGAGATTCAGTGCATGAGATTCAGGGCAGGTGATTCAGGGACGGAGTTTCAGG
>NW_027277104.1:0-31750 GCF_030028105.1 Mobula birostris
TGATTCAGGGCAAGCGTTTCACGGCAGGAGATTCAAGGCAGGAGAATCAGGGCATGAGATTCAGGGCATGAGTTTCAGTGCAGGAGTTTCAGGGCAGGAGATTCAGGGCAGGAGTTTCAGGGCCTGAGATTCAGGGCATGAGTTTCAGGGCAGGAGATTCAGTACAGGAGTTTCAAGAAATGAGATTCAGGGCTTAAGTTTCAGGGAATGAGATTCAGGGCTGTGGTTTCAGGGCTTGACATTCAGGGCTGCAATTGCAGGGCAGGAGATTCAGGGCATGAGTTTCACGGCAGGAGATTCAGGGCATGAGATTCAGGGCATGAGTTTTAGGGTAGGAAATTCAGGGCAGGAGTTTCAGGGCATGAGATTTTGGGGCCTGAGTTTCAGGGCAGGTTATTCAGGCCATGAGATTCAGGGCATGAGTTTCAGGGCAGGAGATTCAGGGCATGAGTTTCAGGGCATGTGATTCAGGGCATGAGTTTCAGGGTATGAGATTCAGGGCAGGAGATTCAGGGCAGGAGATTCAGGGCATGAGATTCAGGGCATGAGATCAAGGCCATGAAATTCAGGGCATGAGTTTCAGGGCAGGAGATTCAGGGCAGGAGTTTCAGGGCATGAGATTCAGGACATGAGTTTCAGGGCAGGAGATTCAGGGCATGAGATTCAGAGCTTCACTTTAAGGGCTGGAGTTTCAGGGCAGAAATTTCAGAGCATGAGATTCAGGGCATGAGTTGCAGGGCAGGAGATTCAGGGCATGAGATTCAGGGCCTGAGATTCAGGGCATGAGTTTTAGGGCAGGAAATTCAGGGCAGGAGTTTCAGGGCATGAGATTTTGGGGCATGAGTTTCAGGGCAGGAGATTCAGGGCAGGAGTTTCAGGGCATGAGAATCAGGGCAGGAGATTCAGGGCAGGTGATTCAGGGCAGGAGTTTCAGGGCATGAGAATCAGGGCAGGAGAATCAGGGCATGAGATTCAGGGCATGAGTTTCAGTGGAGGAGATTCAGGGCCGGAGTTTCAGGCCATGAGATTCAGGGCTGTGGTTTCAGGGCATGAGATTCAGGTCATGAGTTTTAGGGCAGCAGATTCAGGGGAGGAGATTCAAGTTATGAGATTCAGGGTATAAGATTCAGGGCAGTAGTTTCTGCGCTTGATATTCAGGGCAGGAGTTTCAGGGCATGAGATTCAGGGCAAGAGATCAAGGGCATTAGTTTCAAGTCATGGCTTTCAGGGCAGGAGTTTCAGTGCATGAGATTCAGGGCATGAGATCAAGGCCATGAAATTCAGGGCATGAGTTTCAGGGCAGGAGATTCAGGGCAGGAGTTTCAGGGCAGGAGATTCAGGGCAGGAGTTTCAGGGCATTTGATTCAGGGCAAGCGTTTCACGGCAGGAGATTCAGGGCAGGAGATTCTGTGCAGGAGATTCAGGGCATGAGATACAGGGCATGAGGTTCAGGTCAGGAGATTCTGGGCATGAGATTCAAGGCATGAGTTTAAAGTCATGAGATTCAGCGCATGTGTTTCAGGGCATGAGATTCAGGGCATATGTTTCAGGGCAGGAGATTCAGTGCATGAGATTCAGGGCATGAGTTTCAAGGCATGAGTTTCAGGGCAGGAGAATCAGTACATGAGATTCAGGGCATGAGTTTCAGTGCAGGAGATTCGGGGCAGGAGTTTCAGGTCAAGAGATTCAGGGCAGGTGATTCAGGGCAGGAGTTTCAGTGCAGGAGTTTCATGGCATGAAATTCAGGGCATGAGTTTCAGGGCAGGAGATTCAGGGCATGAGTTTCAGTGCAGGACTTTCAGGGCATGAGATTCAGGGCAGGAGAATCAGGGCATGAGATTCAGGGCATGAGTTTCAGTGCAGGAGATTCAGGGCAGGAGATTCAGTACAGGAGATTAAGGGCAGGAGTTTCAGGGCATTGGATACAGGGCAAGCGTTTCAGGGCAGGATATTCAGGGCATGAGATTCAGGGCATGAGATTCTGGGCATGAGATTCAGGTCAGGAGATTCTGGTCATGAGATTCAAGGCATGAGTTTAAAGGCATGAGATTCAGGGCATGTGTTTCAGGGCATGAGATTCAGGGCATATCTTTCAGGGCAGGAGATTCAGGGCATGAGATTCTGGGCATGAGATTCAAGGCATGAGTTTAAAGGCATGAGATTCAGGGCATGTGTTTCAGGGCATGAGATTCAGGGCATATCTTTCAGGGCAGGAGATTCATTGCAGGAGTTTCAGGGCATGAGATTCAGTACAGGAGAATCATCGCATGAGATTCAGGGCATGAGTTTCAGTGCAGGAGATTCAGGGCAGGAGTTTCAGGGCATATGATTCAGGTCAAGAGATTCCGGGCAGGTGATTCAGGGCAGGAGATTCAGTGCAGAAGTTTCAGGGCAGGAGATTCAGGGCATGAGATTCAGGGCATGAGTTTCAGGGCAGGAGATTCAGGGCATGAGATTCAGGGCAGGAGAATCAGGACATGAGATTCAGGGCATGAGTTTCAGTGCAGGAGATTCAGCGCAGGAGTTTCGGGTCAAGAGATTCAGGGCAGGTGATTCAGGGCAGGAGTTTCAGTGCAGGAGTTTCATGGCATGAAATTCAGGGCATGACTTTCAGGGCAGGAGATTCAGGGCATGAGTTTCAGTGCCGAGTTTCAGGGCATGAGATTCAGCGCAGGAGAATCAGGGCATGAGATTCAGGGCATGAGTTTCAGTGCAGGAGATTCAGGGCAGGAGTTTCAGGGCAGGAGTTTCAGGGCAGGAGATTCAGGGCAGGAGTTTCAAGGCAACCGTTTCAGGGCAGGAGATTCAGTGCAGGAGATTCAGGGCATGAGATTCAGGGCATGAGATTCAAGGCATCAGTTTAAAGGCATGAGATTCAGGGCATGTGTTTCAGGGCAGGAGATTCAGGGCATATGTTTCAGGGCAGGAGATTCAGGGCATGAGATTCAGGGCATGAGTTTCAGGGCAGGAGTTTCAGGGCATGTTATTCAGGGCATGAGTTTCAGGGCAGGAGATTCAGGGCAGGAGATTCAGGGCAGGAGTTTCAGGGCATGAGAATCAGGTCAGGAGAATCAGGGCATGAGATTCAGGGCATGAGTTTCAGTGGAGGAGATTTTGGGCCGGAGTTTCAGGCCATGAGATTCAGGGCTGTGGTTTCAGGCATGAGATTCAGGTCATGAGTTTTAGGGCAGCAGATTCAGGGTAGGAGATTCAGGTTATGAGATTCAGGGTATAAGATTCAGGGCAGTAGTTTCTGCGCTTGATATTCAGGGCAGGAGTTTCAGGGCATGAGATTCAGGGCATGAGATCAAGGCCATGAAATTCAGGGCTTGAGTTTCAGGGCAGGAGATTCAGGGCAGGAGTTTCAGGGCATGAGATTCAGTGCATGAGTTTCAGTGCAGGAGATTCAGGGCAGGAGTTTCAGGGCAGGAGATTCAGGGCACGAGTTTCAGGGCATTTGATTCAGGGCAAGCGTTTCACGGCAGGAGATTCAGGGCAGGAGAATCAGGGCATGAGATTCAGGGCATGAGCTTCAGTGCAGGAGTTTCAGGGCAGGAGATTCAGGGCAGGAGTTTCAGGGCCTGAGATTCAGGGCATGAGTTTCAGGGCAGGAGATTCAGTATAGGAGTTTCAAGAAATGAGATTCAGGGCTTAAGTTTCAGGGAATGAGATTCAGGGCTGTGGTTTCAGGGCTTGACATTCAGGGCTGCAATTGCAGGGCAGGAGATTCAGGGCATGAGTTTCAAGGCATGAGTTTAAAGTCATGAGATTCCGGACATGGGTTTCAGCGCATTAGATTCAGGGCATATGTTTCAGGGCAGGAGATTCAGGGCATGAGATTCAGGGGAGGAGTTTCAGGGCAGGAGATTCAGGGCAGGAGTTTCTGGGCATTTGATTCAGGGCAAGCGTTTCAGGGCAGGAGATTCGGTGCAGGAGTTTCAGGGCATGAGATTCAGGGCAGGAGAATCAGCGCATGAGATTCAGGGCATGAGTTTCAGTGCAGGAGATTCAGGGCAGGAGTTTCAGGGCATATGATTCAGGTCAAGAGATTCAGGGCATGTGATTCAGGGCAGGAGATTCAGTGTAGGAATTTCAGGGCATGAGATTCAGGGCATGAGTTTCAGGTCAGGAAATTCAGGGCTGGAATTTCAGGGCATGTGATTCAGGGCATGAGTTTCAGGTCAGGAGATTCATGGCAGGAGATTCAGGACAGGAGTATCAGGGCATGAGATTCAGGGCAGGAGTTTCAGGGCATGGGATTCAGGGCTGTGGTTTCAGGGATTGAGATTCAGGGCATGAGTCAAGGCCATGAAATTCAGGGCATGAGTTTCAGGGCAGGAGATTCAGGGCAGGAGTTTCAGGGCATGAGATTCAGGGCAGGAGAATCAGCGCATGAGATTCAGGGCATGAGTTTCAGTGCAGGAGATTCAGGGCAGGAGTTTCAGGGCATATGATTCAGGTCAAGAGATTCAGGGCAGGTGATTCAGGGCAGGAGATTCAGTGTAGGAATTTCAGGGCATGAGATTCAGAGCTTCACTTTAAGGGCTGGAGTTTCAGGGCAGAAATTTCAGAGCATGAGATTCAGGGCATGAGTTGCAGGGCAGGAGATTCAGGGCATGAGTTTCAGGGCAGGAGTCTCAGGGCCTGAGATTCAGGGCATGAGTTTCAGGGCAGGAGATTCAGTACAGGAGTTTCAAGAAATGAGATTCAGGGCTTAAGTTTCAGGGAATGAGATTCAGGGCTGTGGTTTCAGGGCTTGACATTCGGGGCTGCAGTTGCAGGGCAGGAGATTCAGGGCATGAGTTTCACGGCAGGAGATTCAGGGCATGAGATTCAGGGCATGAGTTTTAGGGCAGGAAATTCAGGGCAGGAGTTTCAGGGCATGAGATTTTGGGGCCTGAGTTTCAGGGCAGGTTATTCAGGCCATGAGATTCAGGGCATGAGTTTCAGGGCAGGAGATTCAGGGCATGAGTTTCAGGGCATGTGATTCAGGGCATGAGTTTCAGGGTATGAGATTCAGGGCAGGAGATTCAGGGCAGGAGATTCAGGGCATGAGATTCAGGGCATGAGATCAAGGCCATGAAATTCAGGGCATGAGTTTCAGGGCAGGAGATTCAGGGCAGGAGTTTCAGGGCATGAGATTCAGGACATGAGTTTCAGGGCAGGAGATTCAGGGCATGAGATTCAGAGCTTCACTTTAAGGGCTGGAGTTTCAGGGCAGAAATTTCAGAGCATGAGATTCAGGGCATGAGTTGCAGGGCAGGAGATTCAGGGCATGAGTTTCAGGGCAGGAGTTGCAGGGCCTGAGATTCAGGGCATGAGTTTCAGGGCAGGAGATTCAGTACAGGAGTTTCAAGAAATGAGATTCAGGGCTTAAGTTTCAGGGAATGAGATTCAGGGCTGTGGTTTCAGGGCTTGACAATCAGGGCTGCAATTGCTGGGCAGGAGATTCAGGGCATGAGTTTCACGGCAGGAGATTCAGGGCATGAGATTCAGGGCATGAGTTTTAGGGCAGGAAATTCAGGGCAGGAGTTTCAGGGCATGAGATTTTGGGGCCTGAGTTTCAGGGCAGGTTATTCAGGCCATGAGATTCAGGGCATGAGTTTCAGGGCAGGAGATTCAGGGCATGAGTTTCAGGGCATGTGATTCAGGGCATGAGTTTCAGGGTATGAGATTCAGGGCAGGAGATTCAGGGCAGGAGATTCAGGGCATGAGATTCAGGGCATGAGATCAAGGCCATGAAATTCAGGGCATGAGTTTCAGGGCAGGAGATTCAGGGCATGAGATTCAGAGCTTCACTTTAAGGGCTGGAGTTTCAGGGCAGAAATTTCAGAGCATGAGATTCAGGGCATGAGTTGCAGGGCAGGAGATTCAGGGCATGAGTTTCAGGGCAGGAGATTCAGTGCAGGAGTTTCAAGAAATGAGATTCAGGGCTTTAGTTTCAGGGAATGAGATTCAGGGCTGTGGTTTCAGGGCTTGACATTCAGGGCTGCAATGGCAGGGCAGGAGATTCAGGGCATGAGATTCAGGGCATGAGATTCAGGGCATGAGTTTTAGGGCAGGAAATTCAGGGCAGGAGTTTCAGGGCATGAGATTTTGGGGCATGAGTTTCAGGGCAGGAGATTCAGGGCAGGAGTTTCAGGGCATGAGAATCAGGGCAGGAGATTCAGGGCAGGTGATTCAGGGCAGGAGTTTCAGGGCATGAGAATCAGGGCAGGAGAATCAGGGCATGAGATTCAGGGCATGAGTTTCAGTGGAGGAGATTCAGGGCCGGAGTTTCAGGCCATGAGATTCAGGGCTGTGGTTTCAGAGCATGAGATTCAGGTCATGAGTTTTAGGGCAGCAGATTCAGGGGAGGAGATTCAGGTTATGAGATTCAGGGTATAAGATTCAGGGCAGTAGTTTCTGCGCTTGATATTCAGGGCAGGAGTTTCAGGGCATGAGATTCAGGGCAAGAGATCAAGGGCATTAGTTTCAAGTCATGGCTTTCAGGGCAGGAGTTTCAGTGCATGAGATTCAGGGCATGAGATCAAGGCCATGAAATTCAGGGCATGAGTTTCAGGGCAGGAGATTCAGGGCAGGAGTTTCAGGGCAGGAGATTCAGGGCAGGAGTTTCAGGGCATTTGATTCAGGGCAAGCGTTTCACGGCAGGAGATTCAGGGCAGGAGAATCAGGGCATGAGATTCAGGGCATGAGTTTCAGTGCAGGAGTATCAGGGCAGGAAATTCAGGGCATGAGATTCAGAGCATGAGATTCTGGGCATGAGATTCAGGTCGGGAGATTCTGGGCATGAGATTCAAGGCATGAGTTTAACGTCATGAGATTCCGGACATGTGTTTCAGGGCATGAGATTCAGGGCACGAGTTTCAGGGCATTTGATTCAGGGCAAGCGTTTCACGGCCGGAGTTTCAGGGCATGAGATTCAGGGCAGGAGAATCAGCGCATGAGATTCAGCGCATGAGTTTCAGTGCTGGAGATTCAGGGCAGGAGTTTCAGAGCATATGATTCAGGTCAAGAGATTCAGGGCAGGTGATTCAGGGCAGGAGATTCAGTGTAGGAATTTCAGGGCATGAGATTCAGGGCATGAGTTTCAGGTCACAAATTCAGGGCTGGAATTTCAGGGCATGTGATTCAGGGCATGAGTTTCAGGTCAGGAGATTCATGGCAGGAGATTCAGGACAGGAGTATCAGGGCATGAGATTCAGGGCATGAGTTTCAGGGCAGGAGATTCAGGGCAGGAGTTTCAGGGCATGGGATTCAGGGCTGTGGTTTCAGGGCTTGAGATTCAGGGCATGAGTCAAGGCCATGAAATTCAGGGCATGAGTTTCAGGGCAGGAGATTCAGGGCAGGAGTTTCAGGGCGTGAGATTCAGGACTTGAGTTTCAGGGCAGGAGATTCAGGGCATGAGATTCAGAGCTTCACTTTAAGGGCTGGAGTTTCAGGGCAGAAATTTCAGAGCATGAGATTCAGGGCATGAGTTGCAGGGCAGGAGATTCAGGGCATGAGTTTCAGGGCAGGAGTTTCAGGGCCTGAGATTCAGGGCTTGAGTTTCAGGGCAGGAGATTCAGTACAGGAGTTTCAAGAAATGAGATTCAGGGCTTAAGTTTCAGGGAATGAGATGCATGGCAGGAGATTCAGGGCATATGTTTCAGGGCAGGAGATTCAGGGCATGAGATTCAGGGCATGAGTTTCAGGGCAGGAGTTTCAGGGCATGTTATTCAGGGCATGAGTTTCAGGGCAGGAGATTCAGGGCAGGAGATTCAGGGCAGGAGTTTCAGGGCATGAGAATCAGGTCAGGAGAATCAGGGCATGAGATTCAGGGCATGAGTTTCAGTGGAGGAGATTTTGGGCCGGAGTTTCAGGCCATGAGATTCAGGGCTGTGGTTTCAGGCATGAGATTCAGGTCATGAGTTTTAGGGCAGCAGATTCAGGGTAGGAGATTCAGGTTATGAGATTCAGGGTATAAGATTCAGGGCAGTAGTTTCTGCGCTTGATATTCAGGGCAGGAGTTTCAGGGCATGAGATTCAGGGCATGAGATCAAGGCCATGAAATTCAGGGCTTGAGTTTCAGGGCAGGAGATTCAGGGCAGGAGTTTCAGAGCATGAGATTCAGTGCATGAGTTTCAGTGCAGGAGATTCAGGGCAGGAGTTTCAGGGCAGGAGATTCAGGGCACGAGTTTCAGGGCATTTGATTCAGGGCAAGCGTTTCACGGCAGGAGATTCAGGGCAGGAAAATCAGGGCATGAGATTCAGGGCATGAGCTTCAGTGCAGGAGTTTCAGGGCAGGAGATTCAGGGCAGGAGTTTCAGGGCCTGAGATTCAGGGCATGAGTTTCAGGGCAGGAGATTCAGTATAGGAGTTTCAAGAAATGAGATTCAGGGCTTAAGTTTCAGGGAATGAGATTCAGGGCTGTGGTTTCAGGGCTTGACATTCAGGGCTGCAATTGCAGGGCAGGAGATTCAGGGCATGAGTTTCAAGGCATGAGTTTAAAGTCATGAGATTCCGGACATGGGTTTCAGCGCATTAGATTCAGGGCATATGTTTCAGGGCAGGAGATTCAGGGCATGAGATTCAGGGGAGGAGTTTCAGGGCAGGAGATTCAGGGCAGGAGTTTCTGGGCATTTGATTCAGGGCAAGCGTTTCAAGGCAGGAGATTCGGTGCAGGAGTTTCAGGGCATGAGATTCAGGGCAGGAGAATCAGCGCATGAGATTCAGGGCATGAGTTTCAGTGCAGGAGATTCAGGGCAGGAGTTTCAGGGCATATGATTCAGGTCAAGAGATTCAGGGCATGTGATTCAGGGCAGGAGATTCAGTGTAGGAATTTCAGGGCATGAGATTCAGGGCATGAGTTTCAGGTCAGGAAATTCAGGGCTGGAATTTCAGGGCATGTGATTCAGGGCATGAGTTTCAGGTCAGGAGATTCATGGCAGGAGATTCAGGACAGGAGTATCAGGGCATGAGATTCAGGGCAGGAGTTTCAGGGCATGGGATTCAGGGCTGTGGTTTCAGGGATTGAGATTCAGGGCATGAGTCAAGGCCATGAAATTCAGGGCATGAGTTTCAGGGCAGGAGATTCAGGGCAGGAGTTTCAGGGCATGAGATTCAGGGCAGGAGAATCAGCGCATGAGATTCAGGGCATGAGTTTCAGTGCAGGAGATTCAGGGCAGGAGTTTCAGGGCATATGATTCAGGTCAAGAGATTCAGGGCAGGTGATTCAGGGCAGGAGATTCAGTGTAGGAATTTCAGGGCATGAGATTCAGAGCTTCACTTTAAGGGCTGGAGTTTCAGGGCAGAAATTTCAGAGCATGAGATTCAGGGCATGAGTTGCAGGGCAGGAGATTCAGGGCATGAGTTTCAGGGCAGGAGTCTCAGGGCCTGAGATTCAGGGCATGAGTTTCAGGGCAGGAGATTCAGTACAGGAGTTTCAAGAAATGAGATTCAGGGCTTAAGTTTCAGGGAATGAGATTCAGGGCTGTGGTTTCAGGGCTTGACATTCGGGGCTGCAGTTGCAGGGCAGGAGATTCAGGGCATGAGTTTCACGGCAGGAGATTCAGGGCATGAGATTCAGGGCATGAGTTTTATTGCAGGAAATTCAGGGCAGGAGTTTCAGGGCATGAGATTTTGGGGCCTGAGTTTCAGGGCAGGTTATTCAGGCCATGAGATTCAGGGCATGAGTTTCAGGGCAGGAGATTCAGGGCATGAGTTTCAGGGCATGTGATTCAGGGCATGAGTTTCAGGGTATGAGATTCAGGGCAGGAGATTCAGGGCAGGAGATTCAGGGCATGAGATTCAGGGCATGAGATCAAGGCCATGAAATTCAGGGCATGAGTTTCAGGGCAGGAGATTCAGGGCAGGAGTTTCAGGGCATGAGATTCAGGACATGAGTTTCAGGGCAGGAGATTCAGGGCATGAGATTCAGAGCTTCACTTTAAGGGCTGGAGTTTCAGGGCAGAAATTTCAGAGCATGAGATTCAGGGCATGAGTTGCAGGGCAGGAGATTCAGGGCATGAGTTTCAGGGCAGGAGTTGCAGGGCCTGAGATTCAGGGCATGAGTTTCAGGGCAGGAGATTCAGTACAGGAGTTTCAAGAAATGAGATTCAGGGCTTAAGTTTCAGGGAATGAGATTCAGGGCTGTGGTTTCAGGGCTTGACAATCAGGGCTGCAATTGCTGGGCAGGAGATTCAGGGCATGAGTTTCACGGCAGGAGATTCAGGGCATGAGATTCAGGGCATGAGTTTTAGGGCAGGAAATTCAGGGCAGGAGTTTCAGGGCATGAGATTTTGGGGCATGAGTTTCAGGGCAGGTTATTCAGGCCATGAGATTCAGGGCATGAGTTTCAGGGCAGGAGATTCAGGGCATGAGTTTCAGGGCATGTGATTCAGGGCATGAGTTTCAGGGTATGAGATTCAGGGCAGGAGATTCAGGGCAGGAGATTCAGGGCATGAGATTCAGGGCATGAGATCAAGGCCATGAAATTCAGGGCATGAGTTTCAGGGCAGGAGATTCAGGGCAGGAGTTTCAGGGCATGAGATTCAGGACATGAGTTTCAGGGCAGGAGATTCAGGGCATGAGATTCAGAGCTTCACTTTAAGGGCTGGAGTTTCAGGGCAGAAATTTCAGAGCATGAGATTCAGGGCATGAGTTGCAGGGCAGGAGATTCAGGGCATGAGTTTCAGGGCAGGAGATTCAGTGCAGGAGTTTCAAGAAATGAGATTCAGGGCTTTAGTTTCAGGGAATGAGATTCAGGGCTGTGGTTTCAGGGCTTGACATTCAGGGCTGCAATGGCAGGGCAGGAGATTCAGGGCATGAGATTCAGGGCATGAGATTCAGGGCATGAGTTTTAGGGCAGGAAATTCAGGGCAGGAGTTTCAGGGCATGAGATTTTGGGGCATGAGTTTCAGGGCAGGAGATTCAGGGCAGGAGTTTCAGGGCATGAGAATCAGGGCAGGAGATTCAGGGCAGGTGATTCAGGGCAGGAGTTTCAGGGCATGAGAATCAGGGCAGGAGAATCAGGGCATGAGATTCAGGGCAGGAGTTTCAGTGGAGGAGATTCAGGGCCGGAGTTTCAGGCCATGAGATTCAGGGCTGTGGTTTCAGGGCATGAGATTCAGGTCATGAGTTTTAGGGCAGCAGATTCAGGGGAGGAGATTCAGGTTATGAGATTCAGGGTATATGATTCAGGGCAGTAGTTTCTGCGCTTGATATTCAGGGCAGGAGTTTCAGGGCATGAGATTCAGGGCAAGAGATCAAGGGCATTAGTTTCAAGTCATGGCTTTCAGGGCAGGAGTTTCAGTGCATGAGATTCAGGGCATGAGATCAAGGCCATGAAATTCAGGGCATGAGTTTCAGGGCAGGAGATTCAGGGCAGGAGTTTCAGGGCAGGAGATTCAGGGCAGGAGTTTCAGGGCATTTGATTCAGGGCAAGCGTTTCACGGCAGGAGATTCAGGGCAGGAGAATCAGGGCATGAGATTCAGGGCATGAGTTTCAGTGCAGGAGTATCAGGGCAGGAGATTCAGGGCATGAGATTCAGAGCATGAGATTCTGGGCATGAGATTCAGGTCGGGAGATTCTGGGCATGAGATTCAAGGCATGAGTTTAAAGTCATGAGATTCCGGACATGTGTTTCAGGGCATGAGATTCAGGGCACGAGTTTCAGGGCATTTGATTCAGGGCAAGCGTTTCACGGCCGGAGTTTCAGGGCATGAGATTCAGGGCAGGAGAATCAGCGCATGAGATTCAGCGCATGAGTTTCAGTGCTGGAGATTCAGGGCAGGAGTTTCAGAGCATATGATTCAGGTCAAGAGATTCAGGGCAGGTGATTCAGGGCAGGAGATTCAGTGTAGGAATTTCAGGGCATGAGATTCAGGGCATGAGTTTCAGGTCAGGAAATTCAGGGCTGGAATTTCAGGGCATGTGATTCAGGGCATGAGTTTCAGGTCAGGAGATTCATGGCAGGAGATTCAGGACAGGAGTATCAGGGCATGAGATTCAGGGCATGAGTTTCAGGGCAGGAGATTCAGGGCAGGAGTTTCAGGGCATGGGATTCAGGGCTGTGGTTTCAGGGCTTGAGATTCAGGGCATGAGTCAAGGCCATGAAATTCAGGGCATGAGTTTCAGGGCAGGAGATTCAGGGCAGGAGTTTCAGGGCGTGAGATTCAGGACTTGAGTTTCAGGGCAGGAGATTCAGGGCATGAGATTCAGAGCTTCACTTTAAGGGCTGGAGTTTCAGGGCAGAAATTTCAGAGCATGAGATTCAGGGCATGAGTTGCAGGGCAGGAGATTCAGGGCATGAGTTTCAGGGCAGGAGTTTCAGGGCCTGAGATTCAGGGCTTGAGTTTCAGGGCAGGAGATTCAGTACAGGAGTTTCAAGAAATGAGATTCAGGGCTTAAGTTTCAGGGAATGAGATGCATGGCAGGAGATTCAGGACAGGAGTATCAGGGCATGAGATTCAGGGCATGAGTTTCAGGGCAGGAGATTCAGGGCAGGAGTTTCAGGGCATATGATTCAGGTCAAGAGATTCCGGGCAGGTGATTCAGGGCAGGAGATTCAGTGCAGAAGTTTCAGGGCAGGAGATTCAGGGCATGAGATTCAGGGCATGAGTTTCAGGGCAGAAGATTCAGGGCATGAGATTCAGGGCAGGAGAATCAGGACATGAGATTCAGGGCATGAGTTTCAGTGCAGGAGATTCAGCGCAGGAGTTTCGGGTCAAGAGATTCAGGGCAGGTGATTCAGGGCAGGAGTTTCAGTGCAGGAGTTTCATGGCATGAAATTCAGGGCATGAGTTTCAGGGCAGGAGATTCAGGGCATGAGTTTCAGTGCAGAGTTTCAGGGCATGAGATTCAGGGCAGGAGAATCAGGGCATGAGATTCAGGGCATGAGTTTCAGTGCAGGAGATTCAGGGCAGGAGTTTCAGGGCAGGAGATTCACGGCAGGAGTTTCAGGGCATTTGATTCATGGCAACCGTTTCAGGGCAGGAGATTCAGTGCAGGAGATTCAGTGCAGGGGATTCAGGGCATGAGATTCAGGGCATGAGATTCAAGGCATGAGTTTAAAGGCATGAGATTCAGGGCATGTGTTTCAGGGCAGGAGATTCAGGGCATATGTTTCAGGGCAGGAGATTCAGGGCATGAGATTCAGGGCATGAGTTTCAGGGCAGGATATTCAGGGCAGGAGTTTCAGGGCATGTTATTCAGGGCATGAATTTCAGGGCAGGAGATTCAGGGCAGGAGATTCACGGCAGGAGATTCAGGGCATGAGATTCAGGGCATGAGTTTCAGTAGAGGAGATTTTGGGCCGGAGATTCAGGCCATGAGATTCAGGGCTGTGGTTTCAGGCATGAGATTCAGGTCATGAGTTTTAGGGCAGCAGATTCAGGGTAGGAGATTCAGGTTATGAGATTCAGGGTATAAGATTCAGGGCAGTAGTTTCTGCGCTTGATATTCAGGGCAGGAGATTCAGGGCATGAGATTCAGGGCAAGAGATCAAGGGCATTAGTTTCAAGTCATGGCCTTCAGGGCAGGATTTTCAGGGCATGAGATTCAGGGCATGAGATCAAGGCCATGAAATTCAGGGCTTGAGTTTCAGGGCAGGAGATTCAGGGCAGGAGTTTCAGGGCATGAGATTCAGTGCATGAGTTTCAGTGCAGGAGATTCAGGGCAGGAGTTTCAGGGCAGGAGATTCAGGGCACGAGTTTCAGGGCATTTGATTCAGGGCAAGCGTTTCACGGCAGGAGATTCAGGGCAGGAGAATCAGGGCATGAGATTCAGGGCATGAGTTTCAGTGCAGGAGTTTCAGGGCAGGAGATTCAGGGCATGAGATTCAGGGCATGAGATTCTGGGCATGAGATTCAGGTCAGGAGATTCTGGGCATGAGATTCAAGGCATGAGTTTAAAGTCATGAGATTCCGGACATGGGTTTCAGCGCATTAGATTCAGGGCATATGTTTCAGGGCAGGAGATTCAGGGCATGAGATTCAGGGGAGGAGTTTCAGGGCAGGAGATTCAGGGCAGGAGTTTCTGTGCATTTGATTCAGGGAAAGCGTTTCAGGGCAGGAGATTCAGTGCAGGAGTTTCAGGGCATGAGATTCAGGGCAGGAGAATCAGCGCATGAGATTCAGGGCATGAGTTTCAGTGCAGGAGATTCAGGGCAGGAGTTTCAGGGCATATGATTCAGGTCAAGAGATTCAGGGCAGGTGATTCAGGGCAGGAGATTCAGTGTAGGAATTTCAGGGCATGAGATTCAGAGCTTCACTTTAAGGGCTGGAGTTTCAGGGCAGAAATTTCAGAGCATGAGATTCAGGGCATGAGTTGCAGGGCAGGAGATTCAGGGCATGAGTTTCAGGGCAGGAGTCTCAGGGCCTGAGATTCAGGGCATGAGTTTCAGGGCAGGAGATTCAGTACAGGAGTTTCAAGAAATGAGATTCAGGGCTTAAGTTTCAGGGAATGAGATTCAGGGCTGTGGTTTCAGGGCTTGACATTCGGGGCTGCAGTTGCAGGGCAGGAGATTCAGGGCATGAGTTTCACGGCAGGAGATTCAGGGCATGAGATTCAGGGCATGAGTTTTAGGGCAGGAAATTCAGGGCAGGAGTTTCAGGGCATGAGATTTTGGGGCCTGAGTTTCAGGGCAGGTTATTCAGGCCATGAGATTCAGGGCATGAGTTTCAGGGCAGGAGATTCAGGGCATGAGATTCAGGGCATGAGATTCAGGGCATGAGATCAAGGCCATGAAATTCAGGGCATGAGTTTCAGGGCAGGAGATTCAGGGCAGGAGTTTCAGGGCATGAGATTCAGGACATGAGTTTCAGGGCAGGAGATTCAGGGCATGAGATTCAGAGCTTCACTTTAAGGGCTGGAGTTTCAGGGCAGAAATTTCAGAGCATGAGATTCAGGGCATGAGTTGCAGGGCAGGAGATTCAGGGCATGAGTTTCAGGGCAGGAGTTTCAGGGCCTGAGATTCAGGGCATGAGTTTCAGGGCAGGAGATTCAGTACAGGAGTTTCAAGAAATGAGATTCAGGGCTTAAGTTTCAGGGAATGAGATTCATGGCAGGAGATTCAGGACAGGAGTATCAGGGCATGAGATTCAGGGCATGAGTTTCAGGGCAGGAGATTCAGGGCAGGAGTTTCAGGGCATATGATTCAGGTCAAGAGATTCCGGGCAGGTGATTCAGGGCAGGAGATTCAGTGCAGAAGTTTCAGGGCAGGAGATTCAGGGCATGAGATTCAGGGCATGAGTTTCAGGGCAGGAGATTCAGGGCATGAGATTCAGGGCAGGAGAATCAGGACATGAGATTCAGGGCATGAGTTTCAGTGCAGGAGATTCAGCGCAGGAGTTTCGGGTCAAGAGATTCAGGGCAGGTGATTCAGGGCAGGAGTTTCAGTGCAGGAGTTTCATGGCATGAAATTCAGGGCATGAGTTTCAGGGCAGGAGATTCAGGGCATGAGTTTCAGTGCAGAGTTTCAGGGCATGAGATTCAGGGCAGGAGAATCAGGGCATGAGATTCAGGGCATGAGTTTCAGTGCAGGAGATTCAGGGCAGGAGTTTCAGGGCAGGAGATTCAGGGCAGGAGTTTCAGGGCAACCGTTTCAGGGCAGGAGATTCAGTGCAGGAGATTCAGGGCATGAGATTCAGGGCATGAGATTCAAGGCATGAGTTTAAAGGCATGAGATTCAGGGCATGTGTTTCAGGGCAGGAGATTCAGGGCATATGTTTCAGGGCAGGAGATTCAGGGCATGAGATTCAGGGCATGAGTTTCAGGGCAGGATATTCAGGGCAGGAGTTTCAGGGCATGTTATTCAGGGCATGAGTTTCAGGGCAGGAGATTCAGGGCAGGAGATTCAGGGCAGGAGTTTCAGGGCATGAGAATCAGGGCAGGAGAATCAGGGCATGAGATTCAGGGCATGAGTTTCAGGACAGGAGTTTCAGGGCCTGAGATTCAGGGCATGAGTTTCAGGGCAGGAGATTCAGTACAGGAGTTTCAAGAAATGAGATTCAGGGCTTAAGTTTCAGGGAATGAGATTCATGGCAGGAGATTCAGGACAGGAGTATCAGGGCATGAGATTCAGGGCATGAGTTTCAGGGCAGGAGATTCAGGGCAGGAGTTTCAGGGCATATGATTCAGGTCAAGAGATTCCGGGCAGGTGATTCAGGGCAGGAGATTCAGTGCAGAAGTTTCAGGGCAGGAGATTCAGGGCATGAGATTCAGGGCATGAGTTTCAGGGCAGGAGATTCAGGGCATGAGATTCAGGGCAGGAGAATCAGGACATGAGATTCAGGGCATGAGTTTCAGTGCAGGAGATTCAGCGCAGGAGTTTCGGGTCAAGAGATTCAGGGCAGGTGATTCAGGGCAGGAGTTTCAGTGCAGGAGTTTCATGGCATGAAATTCAGGGCATGAGTTTCAGGGCAGGAGATTCAGGGCATGAGTTTCAGTGCCGAGTTTCAGGGCATGAGATTCAGGGCAGGAGAATCAGGGCATGAGATTCAGGGCATGAGTTTCAGTGCAGGAGGTTCAGGGCAGGAGTTTCAGGGCAGGAGATTCAGGGCAGGAGTTTCAGGGCAACCGTTTCAGGGCAGGAGATTCAGTGCAGGAGATTCAGGGCATGAGATTCAGGGCATGAGATTCAAGGCATGAGTTTAAAGGCATGAGATTCAGGGCATGTGTTTCAGGGCAGGAGATTCAGGGCATATGCTTCAGGGCAGGACATTCAGGGCATGAGATTCAGGGCATGAGTTTCAGGGCAGGATATTCAGGGCAGGAGTTTCAGGGCATGTTATTCAGGGCATGAGTTTCAGGGCAGGAGATTCAGGGCAGGAGATTCAGGGCAGGAGTTTCAGGGCATGAGAATCAGGGCAGGAGAATCAGGGCATGAGATTCAGGGCATGAGTTTCAGTGGAGGAGATTTTGGGCCGGAGTTTCAGGCCATGAGATTCAGGGCTGTGGTTTCAGGCATGAGATTCAGGTCAGGAGTTTTAGGGCAGCAGATTCAGGGTAGGAGATTCAGGTTATGAGATTCAGGGAATAAGATTCAGGGCAGTAGTTTCTGCGCTTGATATTCAGGGCAGGAGTTTCAGGGCATGAGATTCAGGTCAAGAGATCAAGGGCATTAGTTTCAAGTCATGGCTTTCAGGGCAGGATTTTCAGGGCATGAGATTCAGGGCATGAGATCAAGGCCATGAAATTCAGGGCTTGAGTTTCAGGGCAGGAGATTCAGGGCAGGAGTTTCAGGGCATGAGATTCAGTGCGTGAGTTTCAGTGCAGGAGATTCAGGGCAGGAGTTTCAGGGCAGGAGATTCAGGGCACGAGTTTCAGGGCATTTGATTCAGGGCAAGCGTTTCACGGCAGGAGATTCAGGGCAGGAGAATCAGGGCATGAGATTCAGGGCATGAGTTTCAGTGCAGGAGTTTCAGGGCAGGAGATTCAGGGCATGAGATTCAGGGCATGAGATTCTGGGCATGAGATTCAGGTCAGGAGATTCTGGGCATGAGATTCAAGGCATGAGTTTAAAGTCATGAGATTCCGGACATGGGTTTCAGCGCATTAGATTCAGGGCATATGGTTGAGGGCAGGAGATTCAGGGCATGAGATTCAGGGGAGGAGTTTCAGGGCAGGAGATTCAGGGCAGGAGCTTCTGGGCATTTGATTCAGGGAAAGCGTTTCAGGGCAGGAGATTCAGTGCAGGAGTTTCAGGGCATGAGATTCAGGGCAGGAGAATCAGAGCATAAGATTCAGGGCATGAGTTTCAGTGCAGGAGATTCAGGGCAGGAGTTTCAGGGCATATGATTCAGGTCAAGAGATTCAGGGCAGGTGATTCAGGGCAGGAGATTCAGTGTAGGAATTTCAGGGCATGAGATTCAGGGCATGAGTTTCAGGTCAGGAAATTCAGGGCTGGAATTTCAGGGCATGTGATTCAGGGCATGAGTTTCAGGTCAGGAGATTCAGGGCAGGAGTTTCAGGGCATGAGAATCAGGGCAGGAGAATCAGGGCATGAGATTCAGGGCATGAGTTTCAGTGGAGGAGATTCAAGGCATGAGTTTAAAGGCATGAGATTCAGGGCATGTGTTTCAGGGCAGGAGATTCAGGGCATATGCTTCAGGGCAGGACATTCAGGGCATGAGATTCAGGGCATGAGTTTCAGGGCAGGATATTCAGGGCAGGAGTTTCAGGGCATGTTATTCAGGGCATGAGTTTCAGGGCAGGAGATTCAGGGCAGGAGATTCAGGGCAGGAGTTTCAGGGCATGAGAATCAGGGCAGGAGAATCAGGGCATGAGATTCAGGGCATGAGTTTCAGTGGAGGAGATTTTGGGCCGGAGTTTCAGGCCATGAGATTCAGGGCTGTGGTTTCAGGCATGAGATTCAGGTCAGGAGTTTTAGGGCAGCAGATTCAGGGTAGGAGATTCAGGTTATGAGATTCAGGGAATAAGATTCAGGGCAGTAGTTTCTGCGCTTGATATTCAGGGCAGGAGTTTCAGGGCATGAGATTCAGGTCAAGAGATCAAGGGCATTAGTTTCAAGTCATGGCTTTCAGGGCAGGATTTTCAGGGCATGAGATTCAGGGCATGAGATCAAGGCCATGAAATTCAGGGCTTGAGTTTCAGGGCAGGAGATTCAGGGCAGGAGTTTCAGGGCATGAGATTCAGTGCGTGAGTTTCAGTGCAGGAGATTCAGGGCAGGAGTTTCAGGGCAGGAGATTCAGGGCACGAGTTTCAGGGCATTTGATTCAGGGCAAGCGTTTCACGGCAGGAGATTCAGGGCAGGAGAATCAGGGCATGAGATTCAGGGCATGAGTTTCAGTGCAGGAGTTTCAGGGCAGGAGATTCAGGGCATGAGATTCAGGGCATGAGATTCTGGGCATGAGATTCAGGTCAGGAGATTCTGGGCATGAGATTCAAGGCATGAGTTTAAAGTCATGAGATTCCGGACATGGGTTTCAGCGCATTAGATTCAGGGCATATGGTTGAGGGCAGGAGATTCAGGGCATGAGATTCAGGGGAGGAGTTTCAGGGCAGGAGATTCAGGGCAGGAGCTTCTGGGCATTTGATTCAGGGAAAGCGTTTCAGGGCAGGAGATTCAGTGCAGGAGTTTCAGGGCATGAGATTCAGGGCAGGAGAATCAGAGCATAAGATTCAGGGCATGAGTTTCAGTGCAGGAGATTCAGGGCAGGAGTTTCAGGGCATATGATTCAGGTCAAGAGATTCAGGGCAGGTGATTCAGGGCAGGAGATTCAGTGTAGGAATTTCAGGGCATGAGATTCAGGGCATGAGTTTCAGGTCAGGAAATTCAGGGCTGGAATTTCAGGGCATGTGATTCAGGGCATGAGTTTCAGGTCAGGAGATTCAGTACAGGAGTTTCAAGAAATGAGATTCAGGGCTTAAGTTTCAGGGAATGAGATTCAGGGCTGTGGTTTCAGGGCTTGACATTCAGGGCTGCAGTTGCAGGGCAGGAGATTCAGGGCATGAGTTTCACGGCAGGAGATTCAGGGCATGAGATTCAGGGCATGAGTTTAGGGCAGGAAATTCAGGGCAGGAGTTTCAGGGCATGAGATTTTGGGGCCTGAGTTTCAGGGCAGGTTATTCAGGCCATGAGATTCAGGGCATGAGTTTCAGGGCAGGAGATTCAGGGCATGAGTTTCAGGGCATGTGATTCAGGGCATGAGTTTCAGGGTATGAGATTCAGGGCAGGAGATTCAGGGCAGGAGATTCAGGGCATGAGATTCAGGGCATGAGATCAAGGCCATGAAATTCAGGGCATGAGTTTCAGGGCAGGAGATTCAGGGCAGGAGTTTCAGGGCATGAGATTCAAGACATGAGTTTCAGGGCAGGAGATTCAGGGCATGAGATTCAGAGCTTCACTTTAAGGGCTGGAGTTTCAGGGCAGAAATTTCAGAGCATGAGATTCAGGGCATGAGTTGCAGGGCAGGAGATTCAGGGCATGAGTTTCAGGGCAGGAGATTCAGTGCAGGACTTTCAAGAAATGAGATTCAGGGCTTTAGTTTCAGGGAATGAGATTCAGGGCTGTGGTTTCAGGGCTTGACATTCAGGGCTGCAATGGCAGGGCAGGAGATTCAGGGCATGAGTTTCACGGCAGGAGATTCAGGGCATGAGATTCAGGGCATGAGTTTTAGGGCAGGAAATTCAGGGCAGGAGTTTCAGGGCATGAGATTTTGGGGCATGAGTTTCAGGGCAGGAGATTCAGGCCATGAGATTCAGGGCATGAGTTTCAGGGCAGGAGATTCAGGACAGGAGATTCAGGGCAGGAGTTTCAGGGCATGAGAATCAGGGCAGGAGAATCAGGGCATGAGATTCAGGGCATGAGTTTCAGTGGAGGAGATTCAGGGCCGGAGTTTCAGGCCATGAGATTCAGGGCTGTGGTTTCAGGGCATGAGATTCAGGTCATGAGTTTTAGGGCAGCAGATTCAGGGTAGGAGATTCAGGTTATGAGATTCAGGGTATAAGATTCAGGGCAGTAGTTTCTGCGCTTGATATTCAGGGCAGGAGTTTCAGGGCATGAGATTCAGGGCAAGAGATCAAGGGCGTTAGTTTCAAGTCATGGCTTTCAGGGCAGGAGTTTCAGTGCATGAGATTCAGGGCATGAGATCAAGGCCATGAAATTCAGGGCATGAGTTTCAGGGCAGGAGATTCAGGGCAGGAGTTTCAGGGCAGGAGAATCAGGGCATGAGATTCAGGGCATGAGTTTCAGTGCAGGAGTTTCAGGGCAGGAGATTCGGGGCATGAGATTCAGAGCATGAGATTCTGGGCATGAGATTCAGGTCGGGAGATTCTGGGCATGAGATTCAAGGCATGAGTTTAAAGTCATGAGATTCCGGACATGTGTTTCAGGGCATGAGATTCAGGGCACGAGTTTCAGGGCATTTGATTCAGGGCAAGCGTTTCACGGCCGGAGTTTCAGAGCATGAGATTCAGGGCAGGAGAATCAGCGCATGAGATTCAGCGCATGAGTTTCAGTGCTGGAGATTCAGGGCAGGAGTTTCAGAGCATATGATTCAGGTCAAGAGATTCAGGGCAGGTGATTCAGGGCAGGAGATTCAGTGTAGGAATTTCAGGGCATGAGATTCAGGGCATGAGTTTCAGGTCAGGAAATTCAGGGCTGGAATTTCAGGGCATGTGATTCAGGGCATGAGTTTCAGGTCAGGAGATTCATGGCAGGAGATTCAGGACAGGAGTATCAGGGCATGAGATTCAGGGCATGAGTTTCAGGGCAGGAGATTCAGGGCAGGAGTTTCAGGGCATGGGATTCAGGGCTGTGGTTTCAGGGCTTGAGATTCAAGGCATGAGTCAAGGCCATGAAATTCAGGGCATGAGTTTCAGGGCAGGAGATTAAGGGCAGGAGTTTCAGGGCATGAGATTCAGGACTTGAGTTTCAGGGCAGGAGATTCAGGGCATGAGATTCAGAGCTTCACTTTAAGGGCTGGAGTTTCAGGGCAGAAATTTCAGAGCATGAGATTCAGGGCATGAGTTGCAGGGTAGGAGATTCAGGGCATGAGTTTCAGGGCAGGAGATTCAGGGCATGAGATTCAGGGCAGGAGAATCAGGACATGAGATTCAGGGCATGAGTTTCAGTGCAGGAGATTCAGCGCAGGAGTTTCGGGTCAAGAGATTCAGGGCAGGTGATTCAGGGCAGGAGTTTCAGTGCAGGAGTTTCATGGCATGAAATTCAGGGCATGAGTTTCAGGGCAGGAGATTCAGGGCATGAGTTTCAGTGCCGAGTTTCAGGGCATGAGATTCAGGGCAGGAGAATCAGGGCATGAGATTCAGGGCATGAGTTTCAGTGCAGGAGATTCAGGGCAGGAGTTTCAGGGCAGGAGATTCAGGGCAGGAGTTTCAGGGCAACCGTTTCAGTGCAGGAGATTCAGTGCAGGAGATTCAGGGCATGAGATTCAGGGCATGAGATTCAAGGCATGAGTTTAAAGGCATGAGATTCAGGGCATGTGTTTCAGGGCAGGAGATTCAGGGCATATGTTTCAGGGCAGGAGATTCAGGGCATGAGATTCAGGGCATGAGTTTCAGGGCAGGATATTCAGGGCAGGAGTTTCAGGGCATGTTATTCAGGGCATGAGTTTCAGGGCAGGAGATTCAGGGCAGGAGATTCAGGGCAGGAGTTTCAGGGCATGAGAATCAGGGCAGGAGAATCAGGGCATGAGATTCAGGGCATGAGTTTCAGTGGAGGAGATTTTGGGCCGGAGTTTCAGGCCATGAGATTCAGGGCTGTGGTTTCAGGCATGAGATTCAGGTCATGAGTTTTAGGGCAGCAGATTCAGGGTAGGAGATTCAGGTTATGAGATTCAGGGAATAAGATTCAGGGCAGTAGTTTCTGCGCTTGATATTCAGGGCAGGAGTTTCAGGGCATGAGATTCAGGGCAAGAGATCAAGGGCATTAGTTTCAAGTCATGGCTTTCAGGGCAGGATTTTCAGGGCATGAGATTCAGGGCATGAGATCAAGGCCATGAAATTCAGGGCTTGAGTTTCAGGGCAGGAGATTCAGGGCAGGAGTTTCAGGGCATGAGATTCAGTGCGTGAGTTTCAGTGCAGGAGATTCAGGGCAGGAGTTTCAGGGCAGGAGATTCAGGGCACGAGTTTCAGGGCATTTGATTCAGGGCAAGCGTTTCACGGCAGGAGATTCAGGGCAGGAGAATCAGGGCATGAGATTCAGGGCATGAGTTTCAGTGCAGGAGTTTCAGGGCAGGAGATTCAGGGCATGAGATTCAGGGCATGAGATTCTGGGCATGAGATTCAAGGCATGAGTTTAAAGTCATGAGATTCCGGATATGGGTTTCAGCGCATTAGATTCAGGGCATATGGTTCGGGGCAGGAGATTCAGGGCATGAGATTCAGGGGAGGAGTTTCAGGGCAGGAGATTCAGGGCAGGAGTTTCTGGGCATTTGATTCAGGGAAAGCGTTTCAGGGCAGGAGATTCAGTGCAGGAGTTTCAGGGCATGAGATTCAGGGCAGGAGAATCAGAGCATGAGATTCAGGGCATGAGTTTCAGTGCAGGAGATTCAGGGCAGGAGTTTCAGGGCATATGATTCAGGTCAAGAGATTCAGGGCAGGTGATTCAGGGCAGGAGATTCAGTGTAGGAATTTCAGGGCATGAGATTCAGGGCATGAGTTTCAGGTCAGGAAATTCAGGGCTGGAATTTCAGGGCATGTGATTCAGGGCATGAGTTTCAGGTCAGGAGATTCATGGCAGGAGATTCAGGACAGGAGTATCAGGGCATGAGATTCAGGGCATGAGTTTCAGGGCAGGAGATTCAGGGCAGGAGTTTCAGGGCATGGGATTCAGGCTGTGGTTTCAGGGCTTGAGATTCAGGGCATAGTTCAAGGCCATGAAATTCAGGGCATGAGTTTCAGGCAGGAGATTCAGGGCAGGAGTTTCAGGGCATTAGATTCAGGACTTGAGTTTCAGGGCAGGAGATTCAGGGCATGAGATTCAGAGCTTCACTTTAAAGGCTGGAGTTTCAGGGCAGAAATTTCAGAGCATGAGATTCAGGGCATGAGTTGCAGGCAGGAGATTCAGGGCATGAGTTTCAGGCAGGAGTTTCAGGGCCTGAGATTCAGGGCATGAGTTTCAGGGCAGGAGATTCAGTACAGGAGTTTCCAGAAATGAGATTCAGGGCTTAAGTTTCAGGGAATGAGATTCATGGCAGGAGATTCAGGACAGGAGTATCAGGGCATGAGATTCAGGGCATGAGTTTCAGGGCAGGAGATTCAGGGCAGGAGTTTCAGGGCATATGATTCAGGTCAAGAGATTCCGGGCAGGTGATTCAGGGCAGGAGATTCAGTGCAGAAGTTTCAGGGCAGGAGATTCAGGGCATGAGATTCAGGGCATGAGTTTCAGGGCAGGAGCTTCAGGGGCATGAGATTCAGGGCAGGAGAATCAGGACATGAGATTCAGGGCATGAGTTTCAGTGCAGGAGATTCAGCGCAGGAGTTTCGGGTCAAGAGATTCAGGGCAGGGTGATTCAGGGCAGGAGTTTCAGTGCAGGAGTTTCATGGCATGAAATTCAGGGCATGAGTTTCAGGGCAGGAGATTCAGGGCATGAGTTTCAGTGCCGAGTTTCAGGGCATGAGATTCAGGGCAGGAGAATCAGGCATGAGATTCAGGGCATGAGTTTCAGTGCAGGAGATTCAGGGCAGGAGTTTCAGGGCAGGAGATTCAGGGCAGGAGTTTCAGGGCAACCGTTTCTGGGCAAGAGATTCAGTGCAGGAGATTCAGGGCATGAGATTCAGGGCATGAGATTCAAGGCATGAGTTTAAAGGCATGAGATTCAGGGCATGTGTTTCAGGGCAGGAGATTCAGGGCATATGTTTCAGGGCAGGAGATTCAGGGCATGAGATTCAGGGCATGAGTTTCAGGGCAGGATATTCAGGGCAGGAGTTTCAGGGCATGTTATTCAGGGCATGAGTTTCAGGGCAGGAGATTCAGGGCAGGAGATTCAGGGCAGGAGTTTCAGGGCATGAGAATCAGGGCAGGAGAATCAGGGCATGAGATTCAGGGCATGAGTTTCAGTGGAGGAGATTTTGGGCCGGAGTTTCAGGCCATGAGATTCAGGGCTGTGGTTTCAGGCATGAGATTCAGGTCATGAGTTTTAGGGCAGCAGATTCAGGGTAGGAGATTCAGGTTATGAGATTCAGGGTATAAGATTCAGGGCAGTAGTTTCTGCGCTTGATATTCAGGGCAGGAGTTTCAGGGCATGAGATTCAGGGCAAGAGATCAAGGGCATTAGTTTCAAGTCATGGCTTTCAGGGCAGGATTTTCAGGGCATGAGATTCAGGGCATGAGATCAAGGCCATGAAATTCAGGCTTGAGTTTCAGTGCAGGAGATTCAGGGCAGGAGTTTCAGGACATGAGATTCAAGGCATGAGTTTAAAGTCATGAGATTCCGGACATGGGTTTCAGCGCATTAGATTCAGGGCATATGGTTCAGGGCAGGAGATTCAGGGCATGAGATTCAGGGGAGGAGTTTCAGGCAGGAGATTCAGGGCAGGATTTCTGGGCATTTGATTCAGGGAAAGCGTTTCAGGGCAGGAGATTCAGTGCAGGAGTTTCAGGGCATGAGATTCAGGGCAGGAGAATCAGAGCATGAGATTCAGGGCATGAGTTTCAGTGCAGGAGATTCAGGGCAGGAGTTTCAGGGCATATGATTCAGGTCAAGAGATTCAGGGCAGGTGATTCAGGGCAGGAGATTCAGGTCAGGAAATTCAGGGCTGGAATTTCAGGGCATGTGATTCAGGGCATGAGTTTCAGGTCAGGAGATTCATGGCAGGAGATTCAGGACAGGAGTATCAGCGCATGAGATTCAGGGCAGGAGTTTCAGGGCATGGGATTCAGGGCTGTGGTTTCAGGGATTGAGATTCAGGGAATGAGTCAAGGCATGAAATTCAGGGCATGAGTTCAGGGCAGGAGATTCAGGGGCAGGAGTTTCAGGGCATGAGATTCAGGACATGAGTTTCAGGGCAGGAGATTCAGGGCATGAGATTCAGAGCTTCACTTTAAGGGCTGGGAGTTTCAGGGCAGAAATTTCAGAGCATGAGATTCAGGGCATGAGTTGCAGGGCAGGAGATTCAGGGCATGAGTTTCAGGGCAGGAGTTTCAGGCCTGAGATTCAGGGCATGAGTTTCAGGGCAGGAGATTCAGTACAGGAGTTTCAAGAAATGAGATTCAGGGCTTAAGTTTCAGGAATGAGATTCATGGCAGGAGATTCAGGACAGGAGTATCAGGGCATGAGATTCAGGGCATGAGTTTCAGGGCAGGAGATTCAGGGCAGGAGTTTCAGGGCATATGATTCAGGTCAAGAGATTCCGGGCAGGTGATTCAGGGCAGGAGATCAGTGCAGAAGTTTCAGGGCAGGAGATTCAGGGCATGAGATTCAGGGGCATGAGTTTCAGGGCAGGAGATTCAGGGCATGAGATTCAGGGCAGGAGAATCAGGACATGAGATTCAGGGCATGAGTTTCAGTGCAGGAGATTCAGCGCAGGAGTTTCGGGTCAAGAGATTCAGGGCAGGTGATTCAGGCAGGAGTTTCAGTGCAGGAGTTTCATGGCATGAAATTCAGGGCATGAGTTTCAGGGCAGGAGATTCAGGGCATGGAGTTTCAGTGGCAGAGTTTCAGGGCATGATATTCAGGGCAGGAGAATCAGGGCATGAGATTCAGGGCATGAGTTTCAGTGCAGGAGATTCAGGGCAGGAGTTTCAGGGCAGGAGATTCAGGGCAGGAGTTTCAGGGCAACCGTTTCAGGGCAGGAGATTCAGTGCAGGAGATTCAGGGCATGAGATTCAGGGCATGAGATTCAAGGCATGAGTTTAAAGGCATGAGATTCAGGGCATGTGTTTCAGGGCAGGAGATTCAGGGCATATGTTTCAGGGCAGGAGATTCAGGGCATGAGATTCAGGGCATGAGTTTCCGGCAGGATATTCAGGGCAGGAGTTTTCAGGGCATGTTATTCAGGGCATGAGTTTCAGGGCAGGAGATTCAGGGCAGGAGATTCAGGGCAGGAGTTTCAGGGCATGAGAATCAGGGCAGGAGAATCAGGGCATGAGATTCAGGGCATGAGTTTCAGGCAGGAGTTTCAGGGCCTGAGATTCAGGCATGAGTTTCAGGGCAGGAGATTCAGTACAGGAGTTTCAAGAAATGAGATTCAGGGCTTAAGTTTCAGGGAATGAGATTCATGCAGGAGATTCAGGACAGGAGTATCAGGGCATGAGATTCATGGCATGAGTTTCAGGGCAGGAGATTCAGGGCAGGAGTTTCAGGGCATATGATTCAGGTCAAGAGATTCCGGGCAGGTGATTCAGGGCAGGAGATTCAGTGCAGAAGTTTCAGGGCAGGAGATTCAGGAGCATGAGATTCAGGGCATGAGTTTCAGGGCAGGAGATTCAGGGCATGAGATTCAGGGCAGGAGAATCAGGACATGAGATTCAGGGCATGAGTTTCAGTGCAGGAGATTCAGCGCAGGAGTTTCGGGTCAAGAGATTCAGGGCAGGTGATTCAGGGCAGGAGTTTCAGTGCAGGAGTTTCATGGCATGAAATTCAGGGCATGAGTTTCAGGGCAGGAGATTCAGGGCATGAGTTCAGTGCCGAGTTTCAGGGCATGAGATTCAGGGCAGGAGAATCAGGGCATGAGATTCAGGGCATGAGTTTCAGTGCAGGAGATTCAGGGCAGGAGTTTCAGGGCAGGAGATTCAGGGCAGGAGTTTCAGGGCAACCGTTTCAGGGCAGGAGATTCAGTGCAGGAGATTCAGGGCATGAGATTCAGGGCATGAGATTCAAGCATGAGTTTAAAGGCATGAGATTCAGGGCATGTGTTTCAGGGCAGGAGATTCAGGGCATATGTTTCAGGGCAGGAGATTCAGGGCATGAGATTCAGGGCATGAGTTTCAGGGCAGGATATTCAGGGCAGAGTTTCAGGGCATGTTATTCAGGGCATGAGTTTCAGGGCAGGAGATTCAGGGGCAGGAGATTCAGGGCAGGAGTTTCAGGGCATGAGAATCAGGGCAGGAGAATCAGGGCATGAGATTCAGGGCATGAGTTTCAGTGGAGGAGATTTTGGGCCGGAGTTTCAGGCCATGAGATTCAGGGCTGTGGTTTCAGGCATGAGATTCAGGTCATGAGTTTTAGGGCAGCAGATTCAGGGTAGGAGATTCAGGTTATGAGATTCAGGGAATAAGATTCAGGGCAGTAGTTTCTGCGCTTGATATTCAGGGCAGGAGTTTCAGGGCATGAGATTCAGGGCAAGAGATCAAGGGCATTAGTTTCAAGTCATGGCTTTCAGGGCAGGATTTTCAGGGCATGAGATTCAGGGCATGAGATCAAGGCCATGAATTCAGGGCTTGAGTTTCAGGGCAGGAGATTCAGGGCAGGAGTTTCAGGGCATGAGATTCAGTGCGTGAGTTTCAGGTGCAGGAGATTCAGGGCAGGAGTTTCAGGGCATGTTATTCAGGGCATGAATTTCAGGGCAGGAGATTCAGGGCAGGAGATTCACGGCAGGAGATTCAGGGCATGAGATTCAGGGCATGAGTTTCAGTAGAGGAGATTTTGGGCCGGAGATTCAGGCCATGAGATTCAGGGCTGTGGTTTCAGGCATGAGATTCAGGTCATGAGTTTTAGGGCAGCAGATTCAGGGTAGGAGATTCAGGTTATGAGATTCAGGGTATAAGATTCAGGGCAGTAGTTTCTGCGCTTGATATTCAGGGGCAGGAGATTCAGGGCATGAGATTCAGGGCAAGAGATCAAGGGCATTAGTTTCAAGTCATGGCCTTCAGGGCAGGATTTTCAGGGCATGAGATTCAGGGCATGAGATCAAGGCCATGAAATTCAGGGCTTGAGTTTCAGGGCAGGAGATTCAGGGCAGGAGTTTCAGGGCATGAGATTCAGTGCATGAGTTTCAGTGCAGGAGATTCAGGGCAGGAGTTTCAGGCAGGAGATTCAGGGCACGAGTTTCAGGGCATTTGATTCAGGGCAAGCGTTTCACGGCAGGAGATTCAGGGCAGGAGAATCAGGGCATGAGATTCAGGGCATGAGTTTCAGTGCAGGAGTTTCAGGGCAGGAGATTCAGGGCATGAGATTCAGGGCATGAGATTCTGGGCATGAGATTCAGGTCAGGAGATTCTGGGCATGAGATTCAAGGCATGAGTTTAAAGTCATGAGATTCCGGACATGGGTTTCAGCGCATTAGATTCAGGGCATATGTTTCAGGGCAGGAGATTCAGGCATGAGATTCAGGGGAGGAGTTTCAGGGCAGGAGATTCAGGGCAGGAGTTTCTGTGCATTTGATTCAGGGAAAGCGTTTCAGGGCAGGAGATTCAGTGCAGGAGTTTCAGGGCAATGAGATTCAGGGCAGGAGAATCAGCGCATGAGATTCAGGGCATGAGTTTAAGTGCAGGAGATTCAGGGCAGGAGTTTCAGGGCATATGATTCAGGTCAAGAGATTCAGGGCAGGTGATTCAGGGCAGGAGATTCAGTGTAGGAATTTCAGGGCATGAGATTCAGAGCTTCACTTTAAGGGCTGGAGTTTCAGGGCAGAAATTTCAGAGCATGAGATTCAGGGCATGAGTTGCAGGGCAGGAGATTCAGGGCATGAGTTTCAGGGCAGGAGTCTCAGGGCCTGAGATTCAGGGCATGAGTTTCAGGGCAGGAGATTCAGTACAGGAGTTTCAAGAAATGAGATTCAGGGCTTAAGTTTCAGGGAATGAGATTCAGGGCTGTGGTTTCAGGGCTTGACATTCGGGGCTGCAGTTGCAGGGCAGGAGATTCAGGGCATGAGATTCAGGGCATGAGTTTTAGGGCAGGAAATTCAGGGCAGGAGTTTCAGGGCATGAGATTTTGGGGCCTGAGTTTCAGGGCAGGTTATTCAGGCCATGAGATTCAGGGCATGAGTTTCAGGGCAGGGAGATTCAGGGCATGAGATTCAGGGCATGAGATTCAGGGCATGAGATCAAGGCCATGAAATTCAGGGCATGAGTTTCAGGGCAGGAGATTCAGGGCAGGAGTTTCAGGGCATGAGATTCAGGACATGAGTTTCAGGGCAGGAGATTCAGGGCATGAGATTCAGAGCTTCACTTTAAGGGCTGGAGTTTCAGGGCAGAAATTTCAGAGCATGAGATTCAGGGCATGAGTTGCAGGGCAGGAGATTCAGGGCATGAGTTTCAGGGCAGGAGTTTCAGGGCCTGAGATTCAGGCATGAGTTTCAGGGCAGGAGATTCAGTACAGGAGTTTCAAGAAATGAGATTCAGGGCTTAAGTTTCAGGGAATGAGATTCATGGCAGGAGATTCAGGACAGGAGTATCAGGGCATGAGATTCAGGGCATGAGTTTCAGGGCAGGAGATTCAGGGCAGGAGTTTCAGGGCATATGATTCAGGTCAAGAGATTCCGGCAGGTGATTCAGGGCAGGAGATTCAGTGCAGAAGTTTCAGGGCAGGAGATTCAGGGCATGAGATTCAGGGCATGAGTTTCAGGGCAGGAGATTCAGGGCATGAGATTCAGGGCAGGAGAATCAGGACATGAGATTCAGGGCATGAGTTTCAGTGCAGGAGATTCAGCGCAGGAGTTTCGGGTCAAGAGATTCAGGGCAGGTGATTCAGGGCAGGAGTTTCAGTGCAGGAGTTTCATGGCATGAAATTCAGGGCATGAGTTTCAGGGCAGGAGATTCAGGGCATGAGTTTCAGTGCAGAGTTTCAGGGCATGAGATTCAGGGCAGGAGAATCAGGGCATGAGATTCAGGGCATGAGTTTCAGTGCAGGAGATTCAGAGGGCAGGAGTTTCAGGGCAGGAGATTCAGGGCAGGAGTTTCAGGGCAACCGTTTCAGGGCAGGAGATTCAGTGCAGGAGATTCAGGGCATGAGATTCAGGGCATGAGATTCAAGGCATGAGTTTAAAGGCATGAGATTCAGGGCATGTGTTTCAGGGCAGGAGATTCAGGGCATATGTTTCAGGGCAGGAGATTCAGGGCATGAGATTCAGGGCATGAGTTTCAGGGCAGGATATTCAGGGCAGGAGTTTCAGGGCATGTTATTCAGGGCATGAGTTTCAGGGCAGGAGATTCAGGGCAGGAGATTCAGGGCAGGAGTTTCAGGGCATGAGAATCAGGGCAGGGAGAATCAGGGCATGAGATTCAGGGCATGAGTTTCAGGACAGGAGTTTCAGGGCCTGAGATTCAGGGCATGAGTTTCAGGGCAGGAGATTCAGTACAGAGTTTCAAGAAATGAGATTCAGGGCTTAAGTTTCAGGGAATGAGATTCATGGCAGGAGATTCAGGACAGGAGTATCAGGGCATGAGATTCAGGGCATGAGTTTCAGGGCAGGAGATTCAGGGCAGGAGTTTCAGGGCATATGATTCAGGTCAAGAGATTCCGGGCAGGTGATTCAGGGCAGGAGATTCAGTGCAGAAGTTTCAGGGCAGGAGATTCAGGGCATGAGATTCAGGGCATGAGTTTCAGGGCAGGAGATTCAGGGCATGAGATTCAGGGCAGGAGAATCAGGACATGAGATTCAGGGCATGAGTTTCAGTGCAGGAGATTCAGCGCAGGAGTTCGGGTCAAGAGATTCAGGGCAGGTGATTCAGGGCAGGAGTTTCAGTGCAGGAGTTTCATGGCATGAAATTCAGGGCATGAGTTTCAGGGCAGGAGATTCAGGGCATGAGTTTCAGTGCCGAGTTTCAGGGCATGAGATTCAGGGCAGGAGAATCAGGGCATGAGATTCAGGGCATGAGTTTCAGTGCAGGAGGTTCAGGGCAGGAGTTTCAGGCAGGAGATTCAGGGCAGGAGTTTCAGGGCAACCGTTTCAGGGCAGGAGATTCAGTGCAGGAGATTCAGGGCATGAGATTCAGGGCATGAGATTCAAGGCATGAGTTTAAAGGCATGAGATTTCAGGGCATGTGTTTCAGGGCAGGAGATTCAGGGCATATGCTTCAGGGCAGGACATTCAGGGCATGAGGTTCAGGGCATGAGTTTCAGGGCAGGATATTCAGGGCAGGAGTTTCAGGGCATGTTATTCAGGGCATGAGTTTCAGGGGCAGGAGATTCAGGGCAGGAGATTCAGGGCAGGAGTTTCAGGGCATGAGAATCAGGGCAGGAGAATCAGGGCATGAGATTCAGGGCATGAGTTTCAGTGGAGGAGATTTTGGGCCGGAGTTTCAGGCCATGAGATTCAGGGCTGTGGTTTCAGGCATGAGATTCAGGTCAGGAGTTTTAGGGCAGCAGATTCAGGGTAGGAGATTCAGGTTATGAGATTCAGGGA
>NW_027277105.1:0-31749 GCF_030028105.1 Mobula birostris
GACAACACACACAGGCACTCCCCCGTCACCATCGATAAGCACAACACACACAGGCAGACTGTCATCATCGATAAGGACAATACACACAGGCAGCCTGTCATCATCGATAAGGACAACACACACAGGCACACCGTCATCATTGATAAGGACAACACACACAGGCAAACCGTCATCATCGATAAGCACAACACACACAGGCACACCGTCATCATCGATAGGGACAACACACACAGGCAAACCGTCATCATCGATAATGACAACGCACACAGGCAAACCGTCAGCATCGATAAGGACAACACACACAGGGACAACGTCATCATCGATAGGGACAACACACACAGGCACGCCGTCGTCATCGATATGGACAACACACACAGGCACGCCGTCATCATCGATCAGGACAACACACACAGGAACACCGTCATCATCGATAAGGACAACACACACAGCAGACTGTCGTCATCGATAAACACAACACACACAGGCACTCCGTCATCATCGATAAGCACAACACACACAGGCACACCGTCATCATCGATGAGGACAACACACACAGGATCACCGTCATCATCGATAAGCACAACACACACAGACACACCGTCATCATCGATAAGTACAACAGCACACAGGATCACCGTCATCATCGATAAGGACAACACACACAGGCACACCGTCGTCATCGATAAGGACAACACACACAGGGACACCGTCGTCATCGATAAGGACAACACACACAGTTATACCGTCATCATCGATAAGCACAACACACACAGGCACACCGTCATCATCCATAAGGACAACACACACAGGCACACCGTCATCATCGATAATGACAACACACACAGGAACACCGCCATCATCGATAAGCACAATACACACAGGCACACGGTCATCATCGATAATGACAACACACACAGGAACACCGTCATCATCGATAAGCACAACACACACAGGCACACCGTCATCATCGATAAGGACAACACACCCAGGCAGACCGTCATCATCGATAAGGACAACACACACAGGCAGACCGTCATCATCGATAATGACAACACACACAGGCACACCGTCATCATCGATAAGGACAACACACACAGGGACAACGTCATCATCGATAGGGACAACACACACAGGCACACCGTCATCATCGATAAGGACAACACACACAGGGACAACGTCATCATCGATAGGGACAACACACACAGGCACGCCGTCGTCATCGATATGGACAACACACACAGGCACGCCGTCATCATCGATCAGGACAACACACACAGGAACACCGTCATCATCGATAAGGACAACACACACAGGCAGACTGTCGTCATCGATAAACACAACACACACAGGCACTCCGTCATCATCGATAAGCACAACACACACAGGCACACCGTCATCATCGATAAGGACAACACACACAGGCACACCGTCATCATCGATAAGCACAACACACACAGACACAGCGTCATCATCGATAAGCAACAACACACACAGGCACACCGTCATCATCGATAAGCACAACACACACAGGAACACCGTCATCATCGATAAGGACAACACACACACAGACACACCGTCATCATCGATAAGGACAACACACACAGGCACACCGTCACCATTGATAAGGACAACACACACAGGAACACCGTCATCATCGATAAGCACAACACACACAGACACACCGTCATCATCGATAAGGACAACACACTGTCACACCGTCATCATCGATAAGGACAACACACACAGGCACACCGTCATCATCGATAAGGACAACACACACAGGCAAAACCGTCATCATCGAGAAGGACAACACACACAGGCAGGACCGTCATCATCGATAATGACAACGGACACAGGCAAACCGTCAGCATCGATATGGACAACACACACAGGCAGACTGTCATCATCGATAAGGACAACACACACAGTCACACCATCATCATCGATAAGGACAACACACACAGGCACACCGTCATCGTCGATCAGGACAATACACAGAGGCACCCCGTCATCATCGTTAAGGACAACACACACAGACACACTGTCATCATCGATAAGGACAACACATACAGGCACTCCGTCATCATCGATAAGCACAACACACACAGGCACACCGTCATCATCGATAAGGACAACACACACAGTCACACCGTCATCATCGATAATGACAACACACACAGTCACACGGTCATCATCGATAAGCACAACACACACAGGCACACCGTCATCATCGATGAGGACAACACACACAGGCACACCGTCATCATCGATAAGCACAACACACACAGGCACACCGTCATCATCGATAAGCAGATCACACACAGGGACAATGTCACCATCGATAAGCACAACACACACAGGCACACCGTCATCATCGATGAGGACAACACACACAGGATCACCGTCATCATCGATAAGCACAACACACACAGACACCACCGTCATCATCGATAAGTACAACACACACAGGATCACCGTCATCATCGATAAGGACAACACACACAGGCACACCGTCGTCATCGATAAGGACAACACACACAGGCACACCGTCGTCATCGATAAGGACAACACACACAGTTATACCGTCATCATCGATAAGCACAACACACACAGGCACACCGTCATCATCGATAAGGACAACACACACAGGCAGGCTGTCATCATCGATAAGCACAACACACACAGGGACACCGTCATCATCGATAAGGACAACACACACAGGAACACCGTCATCATCGATATGCACAACACACACAGGCACACCGTCATCGTCGATAAGGACAACACATACAGGAACACCGTCATCATCAATAAGGACAACACACACAGGCAAACCGTCATCATCGATAAGCACAACACACACAGGAACACCGTCATCATCGATAAGGACAACACATACAGGCACACCGTCATCATCGATAAGCACAACACACACAGGCGCACCGTCATCATCGATAAGGACAACACACACAGGCACACCGTCATCATCGATAATGACAACACACACAGGAACACCGCCATCATCGATAAGCACAATACACACAGGCACACCGTCATCATTGATAATGACAACACACACAGGAACACCGTCATCATCGATAAGCACAACACACACAGGCACACCGTCATCATCGATAAGGACAACACACCCAGGCAGACCGTCATCATCGATAAGGACAACACACACAGGCAGACCGTCATCATCGATAATGACAACACACACAGGCACACCGTCATCATCGATAAGGACAACACACACAGGGACAACGTCATCATCGATAGGGACAACACACACAGGCACACCGTCATCATCGATAAGGACAACACACACAGGGACAACGTCATCATCGATAGGGACAACACACACAGGCACGCCGTCGTCATCGATATGGACAACACACACAGGCACGCCGTCATCATCGATCAGGACAACACACACAGGAACACCGTCATCATCGATAAGGACAACACACACAGGCAGACTGTCGTCATCGATAAACACAACACACACAGGCACTCCGTCATCATCGATAAGCACAACACACACAGGAATACCGTCATCATCGATAAGGACAACACACACAGGCACACCGTCGTCATCGATATGGACAACACACACAGGCACACCGTCATCATCGATAATGACAACACAAACAGGCACACCGTCATCATCGATCAGGACAACACACAGAGGCACTCCGTCATCATCGTTAAGGACAACACACACAGACACACTGTCATCATCGATAAGGACAACACACACAGGCAGACCATCATCATCGATAAGCACAACACACACAGGCACAGCGTCACCATCGATGAGGACAACACACACAGGCAGACCGTCATCATCGATAAGCACAACACACACACAGGGACACCGTCATCATCGATAAGGACAACACACTCAGCAACACAGTCATCATCGATAAGGACAACACACACAGACACACCGACATCATCGATAAGGACAACACACACAGGCACACCGTCATCAAAGATCAGAAAAACACACACAGGCAGACCGTGATCATCGATAAGGACAACACACACAGGCACTCCGCCATCATCGATAAGCACAACACACACAGGCACACCGTCATCATCGATAAGGACAACACACACAGGCACTTTGTCACCATCGATAAGGACAACACACACAGGCACACCGTCACCATCGATAAGCACAACACACACAGGCACTCCGTCACCATCGATAAGCAGAACACACACAGGCACACCGTCATCATCGATAAGGACAACACACACAGGCACTCCGTCACCATCGATAAGCACAACACACACAGGCAGACTGTCATCATCGATAAGGACAATACACACAGGCAGCCTGTCATCATCGATAACGACAACACACACAGGCACACCGTCATCATTGATAAGGACAACACACACAGGCAAACCGTCATCATCGATAAGCACAACACACACAGGCACACCGTCATCATCGATAGGGACAACACACACAGGCAAACCGTCATCATCGATAATGACAACGCACACAGGCAAACCGTCAGCATCGATAAGGACAACACACACAGGGACAACGTCATCATCGATAGGGACAACACACACAGGCACGCCGTCGTCATCGATATGGACAACACACACAGGCACGCCGTCATCATCGATCAGGACAACACACACAGGAACACCGTCATCATCGATAAGGACAACACACACAGGCAGACTGTCGTCATCGATAAACACAACACACACAGGCACTCCGTCATCATCGATAAGCACAACACACACAGGCACACCGTCATCATCGATGAGGACAACACACACAGGATCACCGTCATCATCGATAAGCACAACACACACAGACACACCGTCATCATCGATAAGTACAACAGCACACAGGATCACCGTCATCATCGATAAGGACAACACACACAGGCACACCGTCGTCATCGATAAGGACAACACACACAGGGACACCGTCGTCATCGATAAGGACAACACACACAGTTATACCGTCATCATCGATAAGCACAACACACACAGGCACACCGTCATCATCCATAAGGACAACACACACAGGCACACCGTCATCATCGATAATGACAACACACACAGGAACACCGCCATCATCGATAAGCACAATACACACAGGCACACCGTCATCATCGATAATGACAACACACACAGGAACACCGTCATCATCGATAAGCACAACACACACAGGCACACCGTCATCATCGATAAGGACAACACACCCAGGCAGACCGTCATCATCGATAAGGACAACACACACAGGCAGACCGTCATCATCGATAATGACAACACACACAGGCACACCGTCATCATCGATAAGGACAACACACACAGGGACAACGTCATCATCGATAGGGACAACACACACAGGCACACCGTCATCATCGATAAGGACAACACACACAGGGACAACGTCATCATCGATAGGGACAACACACACAGGCACGCCGTCGTCATCGATATGTACAACACACACAGGCACGCCGTCATCATCGATCAGGACAACACACACAGGAACACCGTCATCATCGATAAGGACAACACACACAGGCAGACTGTCGTCATCGATAAACACAACACACACAGGCACTCCGTCATCATCGATAAGCACAACACACACAGGCACACCGTCATCATCGATAAGGACAACACACACAGGCACACCGTCATCATCGATAAGCACAACACACACAGACACAGCGTCATCATCGATAAGCACAACACACACAGGCACACCGTCATCATCGATAAGCACAACACACACAGGAACACCGTCATCATCGATAAGGACAACACACACAGACACACCGTCATCATCGATAAGGACAACACACACAGGCACACCGTCACCATTGATAAGGACAACACACACAGGAACACCGTCATCATCGATAAGCACAACACACACAGACACAACCGTCATCATCGATAAGGACAACACACTGTCACACCGTCATCATCGATAAGGACAACACACACAGGCACACCGTCATCATCGATAAGGACAACACACACAGGCAAACCGTCATCATCGAGAAGGACAACACACACAGGCAGACCGTCATCATCGATAATGACAACGGACACAGGCAAACCGTCAGCATCGATATGGACAACACACACAGGCAGACTGTCATCATCGATAAGGACAACACACACAGTCACACCATCATAATCGATAAGGACAACACACACAGGCACACCGTCATCGTCGATCAGGACAACACACAGAGGCACCCCGTCATCATCGTTAAGGACAACACACACAGACACACTGTCATCATCGATAAGGACAACACATACAGGCACTCCGTCATCATCGATAAGCACAACACACACAGGCACACCGTCATCATCGATAAGGACAACACACACAGTCACACCGTCATCATCGATAATGACAACACACACAGTCACACGGTCATCATCGATAAGCACAACACACACAGGCACACCGTCATCATCGATGAGGACAACACACACAGGCACACCGTCATCATCGATAAGCACAACACACACAGGCACACCTTCATCATCGATAAGCAGATCACACACAGGGACAATGTCACCATCGATAAGCACAACACACACAGGCACACCGTCATCATCGATGAGGACAACACACACAGGATCACCGTCATCATCGATAAGCACAACACACACAGACACACCGTCATCATCGATAAGTACAACACACACAGGATCACCGTCATCATCGATAAGGACAACACACACAGGCACACCGTCGTCATCGATAAGGACAACACACACAGGCACACCGTCGTCATCGATAAGGACAACACACACAGTTATACCGTCATCATCGATAAGCACAACACACACAGGCACACCGTCATCATCGATAAGGACAACACACACAGGCAGGCTGTCATCATCGATAAGCACAACACACACAGGGACACCGTCATCATCGATAAGGACAACACACACAGGAACACCGTCATCATCGATAAGCACAACACACACAGGCACACCGTCATCGTCGATAAGGACAACACATACAGGAACACCGTCATCATCAATAAGGACAACACACACAGGCAAACCGTCATCATCGATAAGCACAACACACACAGGAACACCGTCATCATCGATAAGGACAACACATACAGGCACACCGTCATCATCGATAAGCACAACACACACAGGCGCACCGTCATCATCGGAAAAAAAATAAAAAAAAAGAAAAGGACAACACACACAGGCACACCGTCATCATCGATAATGACAACACACACAGGAACACCGCCATCATCGATAAGCACAATACACACAGGCACACCGTCATCATCGATAATGACAACACACACAGGAACACCGTCATCATCGATAAGCACAACACACACAGGCACACCGTCATCATCGATAAGGACAACACACCCAGGCAGACCGTCATCATCGATAAGGACAACACACACAGGCAGACCGTCATCATCGATAATGACAACACACACAGGCACACCGTCATCATCGATAAGGACAACACACACAGGGACAACGTCATCATCGATAGGGACAACACACACAGGCACACCGTCATCATCGATAAGGACAACACACACAGGGACAACGTCATCATCGATAGGGACAACACACACAGGCACGCCGTCGTCATCGATATGGACAACACACACAGGCACGCCGTCATCATCGATCAGGACAACACACACAGGAACACCGTCATCATCGATAAGGACAACACACACAGGCAGACTGTCGTCATCGATAAACACAACACACACAGGCACTCCGTCATCATCGATAAGCACAACACACACAGGCACACCGTCATCATCGATAAGGACAACACACACAGTCACACCGTCATCATCGATAAGGACAACACACACAGGCACACCGTCGTCATCGATTTGGACAACACACACAGGCACACCGTCATCATCGATAATGACAACACAAACAGGCACACCGTCATCATCGATCAGGACAACACACAGAGGCACTCCGTCATCATCGTTAAGGACAACACACACAGACACACTGTCATCATCGATAAGGACAACACACACAGGCAGACCATCATCATCGATAAGCACAACACACACAGGCACAGCGTCACCATCGATGAGGACAACACACACAGGCAGACCGTCATCATCGATAAGCACAACACACACACAGGGACACCGTCATCATCGATAAGGACAACACACTCAGCAACACCGTCATCATCGATAAGGACAACACACACAGACACACCGACATCATCGATAAGGACAACACACACAGGCACACCGTCATCAAAGATCAGAAAAACACACACAGGCAGACCGTGATCATCGATAAGGACAACACACACAGGCACTCCGCCATCATCGATAAGCACAACACACACAGGCACACCGTCATCATCGATAAGGACAACACACACAGGCACTTCGTCACCATCGATAAGGACAACACACACAGGCACACCGTCACCATCGATAAGCACAACACACACAGGCACTCCGTCACCATCGATAAGCAGAACACACACAGGCACACCGTCATCATCGATAAGGACAACACACACAGGCACTCCGTCACCATCGATAAGCACAACACACACAGGCAGACTGTCATCATCGATAAGGACAATACACACAGGCAGCCTGTCATCATCGATAAGGACAACACACACAGGCACACCGTCATCATTGATAAGGACAACACACACAGGCAAACCGTCATCATCGATAAGCACAACACACACAGGCACACCGTCATCATCGATAGGGACAACACACACAGGCAAACCGTCATCATCGATAATGACAACGCACACAGGCAAACCGTCAGCATCGATAAGGACAACACACACAGGGACAACGTCATCATCGATAGGGACAACACACACAGGCACGCCGTCGTCATCGATATGGACAACACACACAGGCACGCCGTCATCATCGATCAGGACAACACACACAGGAACACCGTCATCATCGATAAGGACAACACACACAGGCAGACTGTCGTCATCGATAAACACAACACACACAGGCACTCCGTCATCATCGATAAGCACAACACACACAGGCACACCGTCATCATCGATAAGGACAACACACACAGTCACACCGTCATCATCGATAAGGACAACACACACAGGCACACCGTCATCATCGATAAGCACAACACACACAGACACAGCGTCATCATCGATAAGCACAACACACACAGGCACTCCGTCATCATCGATAAGGACAACACACACAGACACACCGTCATCATCGATAAGGACAACACACACAGGCACACCGTCACCATTGATAAGGACAACACACACAGGAACACCGTCATCATCGATAAGCACAACACACACAGACACACCGTCATCATCGATAAGGACAACACACTGTCACACCGTCATCATCGATAAGGACAACACACACAGGCACACTGTCATCATCGATAAGGACAACACACACAGGCAAACCGTCATCATCGAGAAGGACAACACACACAGGCAGACCGTCATCATCGATAAGCACAACGGACACAGGCACACCGTCATCATCGATAAGGACAACACACACAGGCACACCGTCATCATCGATAAGGACAACACACACAGGCACTCCGTCATCATCGATAAGGACAACACACACAGGCAAACCATCATCATCGATAAGCACAACACACACAGGCACACCGTCATCATCGATAAGCACAACACACACAGTCACACCGTCATCATCGATAAGGACAACACACACAGGCACACCGTCATCATCGATAAGGACAACACACACAGGCACACCGTCATCATCGATAAGGACAACACACACAGGAACACCGTCACCATCGATAAGGACAACGCACACAGGCACACCGTCATCATCGATAAGGACAACACACACAGGCACACCGTCATCATCGATAAGGACAACACACACAGGCACTCCGTCATCATCGATAAGGACAACACACAGGCAAACCGTCATCATCGATAAGCACAACACACACAGTCACACCGTCATCATCGATAAGCACAACACACACAGGCACACCGTCATCATCGATAAGCACAACACACTGTCACACTGTCATCATCGATAAGGAGAACACACACAGGCACACCGTCATCATCGATAAGGACAACACACACAGGCACTCCGTCATCATCGATAAGCACAACACACACAGGCACACCGTCATCATCGATATGGACAACACACACAGTTACACCGTCACCATCGATAAGCACAACATACACAGACACACCGTCATCATCGATAAGCACAACACACACAGGCACACCGTCATCATCGATAAGCAAAACACACACAGGCACTCCGTCGTCATCGATAAGCACAACACACACAGGCACACCGTCATCATCGATAATGACAACACACACAGGCACACCGTCATCATCGATAAGGACAACACACACAGGCACACCGTCATCATCGATAAGCACAACACACACAGTCACACCGTCATCATCGATAAGCACAACACACACAGGCACACCGTCATCATCGATAAGCAGATCACACACAGGGACAATGTCACCATCGATAAGCACAACACACACAGGCACACCGTCATCATCGATGAGGACAACACACACAGGATCACCGTCATCATCGATAAGCACAACACACACAGACACACCGTCATCATTGATAAGTACAACACACACAGGATCACCGTCATCATCGATAAGGACAACACACACAGGCACACCGTCGTCATCGATAAGGACAACACACACAGGCACACCGTCGTCATCGATAAGGACAACACACACAGTTATACCGTCATCATCGATAAGCACAACACACACAGGCACACCGTCATCATCGATAAGGACAACACACACAGGCAGGCTGTCATCATCGATAAGCACAACACACACAGGGACACCGTCATCATCGATAAGGACAACACACACAGGAACACCGTCATCATCGATAAGCACAACACACACAGGCACACCGTCATCGTCGATAAGGACAACACATACAGGAACACCGTCATCATCAATAAGGACAACACACACAGGCAAACCGTCATCATCGATAAGCACAACACACACAGGAACACCGTCATCATCGATAAGGACAACACATACAGGCACACCGTCATCATCGATAAGCACAACACACACAGGCGCACCGTCATCATCGATAAGGACAACACACACAGGCACACCGTCATCATCGATAATGACAACACACACAGGAACACCGCCATCATCGATAAGCACAATACACACAGGCACACCGTCATCATCGATAATGACAACACACACAGGAACACCGTCATCATCGATAAGCACAACACACACAGGCACACCGTCATCATCGATAAGGACAACACACCCAGGCAGACCGTCATCATCGATAAGGACAACACACACAGGCAGACCGTCATCATCGATAATGACAACACACACAGGCACACCGTCATCATCGATAAGGACAACACACACAGGGACAACGTCATCATCGATAGGGACAACACACACAGGCACACCGTCATCATCGATAAGGACAACACACACAGGGACAACGTCATCATCGATAGGGACAACACACACAGGCACGCCGTCGTCATCGATATGGACAACACACACAGGCACGCCGTCATCATCGATCAGGACAACACACACAGGAACACCGTCATCATCGATAAGGACAACACACACAGGCAGACTGTCGTCATCGATAAACACAACACACACAGGCACTCCGTCATCATCGATAAGCACAACACACACAGGCACACCGTCATCATCGATAAGGACAACACACACAGTCACACCGTCATCATCGATAAGGACAACACACACAGGCACACCGTCGTCATCGATATGGACAACACACACAGGCACACCATCATCATCGATAATGACAACACAAACAGGCACACCGTCATCATCGATCAGGACAACACACAGAGGCACTCCGTCATCATCGTTAAGGACAACACACACAGACACACTGTCATCATCGATAAGGACAACACACACAGGCAGACCATCATCATCGATAAGCACAACACACACAGGCACAGCGTCACCATCGATGAGGACAACACACACAGGCAGACCGTCATCATCGATAAGCACAACACACACACAGGGACACCGTCATCATCGATAAGGACAACACACTCAGCAACACCGTCATCATCGATAAGGACAACACACACAGACACACCGACATCATCGATAAGGACAACACACACAGGCACACCGTCATCAAAGATCAGAAAAACACACACAGGCAGACCGTGATCATCGATAAGGACAACACACACAGGCACTCCGCCATCATCGATAAGCACAACACACACAGGCACACCGTCATCATCGATAAGGACAACACACACAGGCACTTCGTCACCATCGATAAGGACAACACACACAGGCACACCGTCACCATCGATAAGCACAACACACACAGGCACTCCGTCACCATCGATAAGCAGAACACACACAGGCACACCGTCATCATCGATAAGGACAACACACACAGGCACTCCGTCACCATCGATAAGCACAACACACACAGGCAGACTGTCATCATCGATAAGGACAATACACACAGGCAGCCTGTCATCATCGATAAGGACAACACACACAGGCACACCGTCATCATTGATAAGGACAACACACACAGGCACTCCGTCACCATCGATAAGCACAACACACACAGGCAGACTGTCATCATCGATAAGGACAATACACACAGGCAGCCTGTCATCATCGATAACGACAACACACACAGGCACACCGTCATCATTGATAAGGACAACACACACAGGCAAACCGTCATCATCGATAAGCACAACACACACAGGCACACCGTCATCATCGATAGGGACAACACACACAGGCAAACCGTCATCATCGATAATGACAACGCACACAGGCAAACCGTCAGCATCGATAAGGACAACACACACAGGGACAACGTCATCATCGATAGGGACAACACACACAGGCACGCCGTCGTCATCGATATGGACAACACACACAGGCACGCCGTCATCATCGATCAGGACAACACACACAGGAACACCGTCATCATCGATAAGGACAACACACACAGGCAGACTGTCGTCATCGATAAACACAACACACACAGGCACTCCGTCATCATCGATAAGCACAACACACACAGGCACACCGTCATCATCGATAAGGACAACACACACAGTCACACCGTCATCATCGATAAGGACAACACACACAGGCACACCGTCATCATCGATAAGCACAACACACACAGACACAGCGTCATCATCGATAAGCACAACACACACAGGCACTCCGTCATCATCGATAAGGACAAAACACACAGACACACCGTCATCATCGATAAGGACAACACACACAGGCACACCGTCACCATTGATAAGGACAACACACACAGGAACACCGTCATCATCGATAAGCACAACACACACAGACACACCGTCATCATCGATAAGGACAACACACTGTCACACCGTCATCATCGATAAGGACAACACACACAGGCACACTGTCATCATCGATAAGGACAACACACACAGGCAAACCGTCATCATCGAGAAGGACAACACACACAGGCAGACCGTCATCATCGATAAGCACAACGGACACAGGCACACCGTCATCATCGATAAGAACAACACACACAGGCACACCGTCATCATCGATAAGGACAACACACACAGGCACTCCGTCATCATCGATAAGGACAACACACACAGGCAAACCATCATCATCGATAAGCACAACACACACAGGCACACCGTCATCATCGATAAGCACAACACACACAGTCACACCGTCATCATCGATAAGGACAACACACACAGGCACACCGTCATCATCGATAAGGACAACACACACAGGCACACCGTCATCATCGATAAGGACAACACACACAGGAACACCGTCACCATCGATAAGGACAACGCACACAGGCACACCGTCATCATCGATAAGGACAACACACACAGGCACACCGTCATCATCGATAAGGACAACACACACAGGCACTCCGTCATCATCGATAAGGACAACACACAGGCAAACCGTCATCATCGATAAGCACAACACACACAGTCACACCGTCATCATCGATAAGCACAACACACACAGGCACACCGTCATCATCGATAAGCACAACACACTGTCACACTGTCATCATCGATAAGGAGAACACACACAGGCACACCGTCATCATCGATAAGGACAACACACACAGGCACTCCGTCATCATCGATAAGCACAACACACACAGGCACACCGTCATCATCGATATGGACAACACACACAGTTACACCGTCACCATCGATAAGCACTACATACACAGACACACCGTCATCATCGATAAGCACAACACACACAGGCACACCGTCATCATCGATAAGCACAACACACACAGGCACTCCGTCGTCATCGATAAGCACAACACACACAGGCACACCGTCATCATCGATAATGACAACACACACAGGCACACCGTCATCATCGATAAGGACAACACACACAGGCACACCGTCATCATCGATAAGCACAACACACACAGTCACACCGTCATCATCGATAAGGACAACACACGCAGGCACACCGTCACCATCGATAAGGACAACACACACAGGCACACCGTCATCATTGATAAGGACAACACACGCAGGCACACCGTCATCATTGATAAGGACAACACACACAGGAACACCGTCACCATCGATAAGGACAACGCACACAGGCACACCGTCATCATCGATAAGGACAACACACACAGGCAAACCGTGATCATCGATATGGACAACACACACAGGCACAGCGCCATCATCGATAAGGACAACACACACAGGCACACCGTCATCATCGATAAGCACAACACACACAGGCACACCGTCATCATCGATAAGGACAACACACACAGGCACACCGTCATCATTGATAAGGACAACACACTCAGCAACACCGTCATCATCGGTAAGGACAACACACACAGGCACACCGTCATCATCGGTAATGACAACACACACAGGCACACCGTCATCATCGATAAGGACAACACACACAGGCAGACCGTCATCATCAATAAGGACAACACACACAGGCAGACCGACATCATCGATAAGCACACACACACAGGCAAACCGTCATCATCGATAAGCACAACACACACAGGCACACCGTCATCATCGATAAGGACAACACACACAGGCACACCGTCATCATCGATAAGGACAACACACACAGTCACACCGTCATCATCGATAAGGACAACACACACAGGCACACCGTCATCATCGATAAGGACAACACACACAGGCAAACCGTCATCATCGATAAGGACAACACACACAGGCACGCCGTCATCATCGATAAGCACAACACACACTGTCACACCGTCATCATCGATAAGGACAACACACACAGGCACACTGTCATCATCGATATGGACAACACACACAGGCACACCGTCATCATCGATAAGGACAACACACACAGGAACACCGTCATCATCGATAAGCACAACACACACAGGCACACCGTCATCATCGATAAGGACAACACACACAGGAACACCGTCATCATCGATAAGGACAACACACACAGGCAAACCGTCATCATCGATAAGCACAACACATACAGGAACACCGTCATCATCGATAAGGACAACACATACAGGCACACCGTCATCATCGATAAGCACAACACACACAGGCACACCGTCATCATCGATAATGACAACACACACAGTTACACCGTCATCATCGATAAGGACAACACACACAGGCACACCGTCATCATCGATAATGACAACACACACAGGAACACCGTCATCATCGATAAGCACAATACACACAGGCACACCGTCATCATCGATAATGACAACACACACAGGAACACCGTCATCATCGATAAGCACAACACACACAGGCACACCGTCATCATCGATAATGACAACACACCCAGGCAGACCGTCATCATCGATAAGGACAACACACACAGGCAGACCGTCATCATCGATAATGACAACACACACAGGCACACCGTCATCATCGATAAGGACAACACACACAGGGACAACGTCATCATCGATAGGGACAACACACACAGGCACACCGTCATCATCGATAAGGACAACACACACAGGGACAACGTCATCATCGATAGGGACAACACACACAGGCACGCCGTCGTCATCGATATGGACAACACACACAGGCACGCCGTCATCATCGATCAGCACAACACACACAGGAACACCGTCATCATCGATAAGGACAACACACACAGGCAGACTGTCGTCATCGATAAACACAACACACACAGGCACTCCGTCATCATCGATAAGCACAACACACACAGGCACACCGTCATCATCGATAAGGACAACACACACAGTCACACCGTCATCATCGATAAGGACAACACACACAGGCACACCGTCATCATCGATAAGCACAACACACACAGGTACACCGTCATCATCGATAAGCACAACAGACACAGTCACACCGTCATCATCGATAAGGACAACACATACAGGCACACCGTCATCATCGATAAGCACAACACACACAGTCACACCATCATCATTGATAAGCACAACACACACAGGCACACCGTCATCATCGATAAGCACAACACACACAGTCACACCGTCATCAACGATAAGGACTACACACACAGGCATACTGTCGTCATCGATAAACACAAGACACACAAGCTCACCGTCATCATCGATAAGGACAACACACACAGGCACACCGTCATCATCGATAAGGACAACACACACAGGGCACACCGTCATCATCGATAAGGACAACACACGCAGGCACACCGTCATCATCGATAAGCACAACACACACAGGCACTCCGTCATCATCGATAAGCACAACACACTCAGCAACACCGTCATCATTGATAAGGACAACACACACAGGCACACCGTCATCATCGATAAGGACAAGACACACAGGCACACCGTCATTATCGATAAGGACAACACACACAGGGACAATGTCATCATCGATAGGGACAACACACACAGGCAAACCGTCATCATCGATAAGCACAACACACTCAGCAACACCGTCATCATTGATAAGGACAACACACACAGGGACACCGTCATCATCGATAAGGACAACACACACAGGGAAACCGTCATCATCGATAAGGGCAACACACACAGGGACACCGTCATCATCGATAAGCACAACACACACAGGCAAACCGTCATCATCGATAAGGACAACACACACAGGAACACCGTCATCATCGATAAGCACAACACACACAGGCACACCGTCATCATCGATAAGGACAACACACACAGGCACACCGTCAGAATCGATAAGGACAACACACACAGGCACTCCGTCATCATCGATAAGGACAACACACAGGCACACCGTCATCATCGATAACGACAACACACAGGCACACCGTCATCATCGATAAGGACTACACACACAGGCATACCGTCATCATCGATAAGCACAACACACACAGTCACGCCGTCATCATCGATAAGCACAACACACACAGGCAGACCGTCATCATCGATAAGCACAACACACACAGGCACACCGTCATCATCGATAAAGACAACACACACAGGCACACCGTCATCATCGATAAGGACAACACACACAGGCAAACCGTGATCATCGATATGGACAACACACACAGGCACAGCGCCATCATCGATAAGGACAACACACACAGGCACACCGTCATCATCGATAAGCACAACACACACAGGCACACCGTCATCATCGATAAGGACAACACACACAGTCACACCGTCATCATCGATAAGGACAACACACACAGGCACACCGTCATCATCGATAAGGACAACACACACAGGCAAACCGTCATCATCGATAAGGACAACACACACAGGCACGCCGTCATCATCGATAAGCACAACACACTGTCACACTGTCATCATCGATAAGGACAACACACACAGGCACACCGTCATCATCGATATGGACAACACACACAGGCACACCATCATCATCGATAAGGACAACACACACAGTCACACCGTCATCATCGATAAGGACAACACACACAAGGACACCGTCATCATCGATAAGGACAACACACACAGGCAAACCGTCATCATCGATAAGGACAAGACACACAGGTACGCCGTCATCATCGATAAGCACAACACACACTGTCACACCGTCATCATCGATAAGGACAACACACACAGGCACACTGTCATCATCGATAAGCACAACACACACAGGCACACCGTCATCATCGATAAGCACAACACACACAGGGAAACCGTCATCATCGATAAGGACAACACACACAGGCACTCCGTCATCATCGATAAGGACAACACACACAGGCAGACCGTCAGCATCGATAAGGACAATACACACAGGCAGCCTGTCATCATCGATAAGGACAACACACACAGGCACACCGTCATCATCGATAAGGACTACACACACAGGCACACCGTCATCATCGATAAGGACAACACACACAGGCAGACCGTCATCATCGATATGGACAACACACACAGGCACACCGTCATCATCGATAAGCACAACACACACAGGCACACCGTCATCATCGATAAGCACAACACACTGTCACACTGTCATCATCGATAAGGACAACACACACAGGCAGACCGTCATCATCGATAAGGACAACACACACAGGCACACCGTCATCATCGATAAGGACAACACACACAGGCACACCGTCATCATCGATAAGCACAACACACACAGGCACACCGTCATCATCGATAAGCACAACACACACAGGCAAACCGTCATCATCGATAAGGACAACACACACAGGCACTCCGTCATCATCGATAAGGACAACACACACAGGCAGACCGTCAGCATCGATAATGACAACACACACAGGCAGACCGTCAGCATCGATAAGGACAATACACACAGGCAGCCTGTCATCATCGATAAGGACAACACACACAGGCACACCGTCATCATCGATAAGGACAACACACACAGGCACACCGTCATCATCGATAAGGACAACACACACAGGCAGACCGTCATCATCGATAAGGACAACACACACAGGCAGACCGTCATCATCGATAAGCACAACACACACAGGCACTCCGTCATCATCGATAAGGAGAACACACACAGGCAAACCGTCATCATCGATAAGCACAACACACACAGGCACACCGTCATCATCGATAAGGACAACACACACTGTCACACCGTCATCATCGATAAGGACAACACACACAGGCACACCGTCATCATCGATAAGCACAACACATACAGGCACACCGTCATCATCGATAAGGACAACACACACAGGCAAACCGTGATCATCGATATGGACAACACACACAGGCACAGCGCCATCATCGATAAGGACAACACACACAGGCACACCGTCATCATCGATAAGCACAACAGACACAGGCACACCGTCATCATCGATAAGGACAACACACACAGGCACACCGTCATCATTGATAAGGACAACACACTCAGCAACACCGTCATCATCGGTAAGGACAACACACACAGGCACACCGTCATCATCGGTAATGACAACACACACAGGCACACCGTCATCATCGATAAGGACAACACACACAGGCAGACCGTCGTCATCGATAAGGACAACACACACAGGCAGACCGACATCATCGATAAGCACACACACACAGGCAAACCGTCATCATCGATAAGCACAACACACACAGGCACACCGTCATCATCGATAAGGACAACACACACAGGCACACCGTCATCATCGATAAGGACAACACACACAGTCACACCGTCATCATCGATAAGGACAACACACACAGGCACACCGTCATCATCGATAAGGACAACACACACAGGCACGCCGTCATCATCGATAAGCACAACACACACTGTCACACCGTCATCATCGATAAGGACAACACACACAGGCACACTGTCATCATCGATAAGCACAACACACACAGGCACACCGTCATCATCGATAAGCACAACACACACAGGCACACCGTCATCATCGATAATGACAACACACACAGGAACACCGTCATCATCGATAAGCACAACACACACAGGCACACCGTCATCATCGATAAGGACAACACACCCAGGCAGACCGTCATCATCGATAAGGACAACACACACAGGCAGACCGTCATCATCGATAATGACAACACACACAGGCACACCGTCATCATCGATAAGGACAACACACACAGGGACAACGTCATCATCGATAGGGACAACACACACAGGCACACCGTCATCATCGATAAGGACAACACACACAGGGACAACGTCATCATCGATAGGGACAACACACACAGGCACGCCGTCGTCATCGATATGGACAACACACACAGGCACGCCGTCATCATCGATCAGCACAACACACACAGGAACACCGTCATCATCGATAAGGACAACACACACAGGCAGACTGTCGTCATCGATAAACACAACACACACAGGCACTCCGTCATCATCGATAAGCACAACACACACAGGCACACCGTCATCATCGATAAGGACAACACACACAGTCACACCGTCATCATCGATAAGGACAACACACACAGGCACACCGTCATCATCGATAAGCACAACACACACAGGTACACCGTCATCATCGATAAGCACAACAGACACAGTCACACCGTCATCATCGATAAGGACAACACACACAGGCACACCGTCATCATCGATAAGCACAACACACACAGTCACACCATCATCATTGATAAGCACAACACACACAGGCACACCGTCATCATCGATAAGCACAACACACACAGTCACACCGTCATCAACGATAAGGACTACACACACAGGCATACTGTCGTCATCGATAAACACAAGACACACAAGCTCACCGTCATCATCGATAAGGACAACACACACAGGCACACCGTCATCATCGATAAGGACAACACACACAGGGCACACCGTCATCATCGATAAGGACAACACACGCAGGCACACCGTCATCATCGATAAGCACAACACACACAGGCACTCCGTCATCATCGATAAGCACAACACACACAGGGCACACCGTCATCATTGATAAGGACAACACACACAGGCACACCGTCATCATCGATAAGGACAAGACACACAGGCACACCGTCATTATCGATAAGGACAACACACACAGGGACAATGTCATCATCGATAGGGACAACACACACAGGCAAACCGTCATCATCGATAAGCACAACACACTCAGCAACACCGTCATCATTGATAGGGACAACACACACAGGGACACCGTCATCATCGATAAGGACAACACACACAGGGAAACCGTCATCATCGATAAGCACAACACACACAGACACACCGTCATCATCGATAAGGACAACACACACAGGGACACCGTCATCATCGATAAGCACAACACACACAGTCACACCGTCATCATCGATAAGGACAACACACACAGGGACACCGTCATCATCGATAAGCACAACACACACAGGCAAACCGTCATCATCGATAAGGACAACACACACAGGAACACCGTCATCATCGATAAGCACAACACACACAGGCACACCGTCATCATCGATAAGGACAACACACACAGGCACACCGTCATCATCGATAAGGACAACACACACAGGCACACCGTCAGCATCGATAAGGACAACACACACAGGCACTCCGTCATCATCGATAAGGACAACACACAGGCACACCGTCATCATCGATAAGGACAACACACAGGCACACCGTCATCATCGATAAAGACAACACACACAGGCACACCGTCATCATCGATAAGCACAACACACACAGTCACACCGTCATCATCGATAAGCACAACACACACAGGCACACCGTCATCATCGATAAGGACAACACACACAGGCACACCGTCATCATCGATAAGCACAACACACACAGGCAGACCGTCATCATCGATAAGCACAACACACACAGGCACACCGTCATCATCGATAAGCACAACACACACAGGCACACCGTCATCATCGATATGGACAACACACACAGGCACACCGTCATCATCGATAAGCACAACACACACAGGCACACCGTCATCATCGATAAGCACAACACACTGTCACACTGTCATCATCGATAAGGACAACACACACAGGCAGACCGTCATCATCGATAAGGACAACACACACAGGCACACCGTCATCATCGATAAGGACAACACACACAGGCACACCGTCATCATCGATAAGCACAACACACACAGGCACACCGTCATCATCGATAAGCACAACACACACAGGCAAACCGTCATCATCGATAAGGACAACACACACAGGCACTCCGTCATCATCGATAAGAGCAACACACACAGGCAGACCGTCAGCATCGATAAGGACAATACACACAGGCAGCCTGTCATCATCGATAAGGACAACACACACAGGCACACCGTCATCATCGATAAGGACAACACACACAGGCACACCGTCATCATCGATAAGGACAACACACACAGGCAGACCGTCATCATCGATAAGGACAACACACACAGGCAGACCGTCATCATCGATAAGCACAACACACACAGGCACTCCGTCATCATCGATAAGGACAACACACACAGGCACACCGTCATCATCGATAAGGAAAACACACACAGGAACACCGTCATCATCGATAAGGACAACACACACAGGCAAACCGTCATCATCGATAAGCACAACACACACAGGCACACCGTCATCATCGATAAGGACAACACACACTGTCACACCGTCATCATCGATAAGGACAACACACACAGGCACACCGTCATCATCGATAAGCACAACACATACAGGCACACCGTCATCATCGATAAGGACAACACACACAGGCAAACCGTGATCATCGATATGGACAACACACACAGGCACAGCGCCATCATCGATAAGGACAACACACACAGGCACACCGTCATCATCGATAAGCACAACACACACAGGCACACCGTCATCATCGATAAGCACAACACACACAGGCACACCGTCATCATCGATAAGGACAACACACACAGGCACACCGTCATCATTGATAAGGACAACACACTCAGCAACACCGTCATCATCGGTAAGGACAACACACACAGGCACACCGTCATCATCGGTAATGACAACACACACAGGCACACCGTCATCATCGATAAGGACAACACACACAGGCAGACCGTCATCATCGATAAGGACAACACACACAGGCAGACCGACATCATCGATAAGCACACACACACAGGCAAACCGTCATCATCGATAAGCACAACACACACAGGCACACCGTCATCATCGATAAGGACAACACACACAGGCACACCGTCATCATCGATAAGGACAACACACACAGTCACACCGTCATCATCGATAAGCACAACACACACAGGCACACCGTCATCATCGATAAGGACAACACACACAGGCAAACCGTCATCATCGATAAGCACAACACACACAGGTACTCCGTCATCATCGATAAGGACAACACACACAGGGACACCGTCATCATCGATAAGGACAACACACACAGTCACACCGTCATCATCGATAAGGACAACACACACAGGCACGCCGTCATCATCGATAAGGACAACACACACAGGCAAACCGTCATCATCGATAAGGACAACACACACAGGCACGCCGTCATCATCGATAAGCACAACACACACTGTCACACCGTCATCATCGATAAGGACAACACACACAGGCACACTGTCATCATCGATATGGACAACACACACAGGCACACCGTCATCATCGATAAGGACAACACACACAGGAACACCGTCATCATCGATAAGCACAACACACACAGGCACACCGTCATCATCGATAAGGACAACACACACAGGAACACCGTCATCATCGATAAGGACAACACACACAGGCAAACCGTCATCATCGATAAGCACAACACACACAGGAACACCGTCATCATCGATAAGGACAACACATACAGGCACACCGTCATCATCGATAATGACAACACACACAGGAACACCGTCATCATCGATAAGCACAACACACACAGGCACACCGTCATCATCGATAAGGACAACACACCCAGGCAGACCGTCATCATCGATAAGGACAACACACACAGGCAGACCGTCATCATCGATAATGACAACACACACAGGCACACCGTCATCATCGATAAGGACAACACACACAGGGACAACGTCATCATCGATAGGGACAACACACACAGGCACACCGTCATCATCGATAAGGACAACACAAACAGGGACAACGTCATCATCGATAGGGACAACACACACAGGCTTGCCGTCGTCATCGATATGGACAACACACACAGGCACGCCGTCATCATCGATCAGCACAACACACACAGGAACACCGTCATCATCGATAAGGACAACACACACAGGCAGACTGTCGTCATCGATAAACACAACACACACAGGCACTCCGTCATCATCGATAAGCACAACACACACAGGCACACCATCATCATCGATAAGGACAACACACACAGTCACACCGTCATCATCGATAAGGACAACACACACAGGCACACCGTCATCATCGATAAGCACAACACACACAGGTACACCGTCATCATCGATAAGCACAACAGACACAGTCACACCGTCATCATCGATAAGGACAACACACACAGGCACACCGTCATCATCGATAAGCACAACACACACAGGCACACCGTCATCATCGATAAGGACAACACACACAGGAAAACCGTCATCATCGATAAGCACAACACACACAGGGACACCGTCATCATCGATAAGCACAACACACACAGTCACACCGTCATCATCGATAAGGACAACACACACAGGGACACCGTCATCATCGATAAGCACAACACACACAGGCAAACCGTCATCATCGATAAGGACAACACACACAGGAACACCGTCATCATCGATAAGCACAACACACACAGGCACACCGTCATCATCGATAAGGACAACACACACAGGCACACCGTCATCATCGATAAGGACAACACACACTGGCACACCGTCAGCATCGATAAGGACAACACACACAGGCACTCCGTCATCATCGATAAGGACAACACACAGGCACACCGTCATCATCGATAAGGACAACACACAGGCACACCGTCATCATCGATAAGGACAACACACACAGGCACACCGTCATCATCGATAAGCACAACACACACAGTCACACCGTCATCATCGATAAGCACAACACACACAGGCACACCGTCATCATCGATAACGACAACAGACACAGGCACACCGTCATCATCGATAAGGACAACGCACACAGGCACACCGTCATCATCGATAAGCACAACACACACAGGCACACCGTCATCATCGATAAGGACAACACACACAGGCACACTGTCATCATCGATAAGCACAACACACACAGGCAGACCGTCATCATCGATAAGCACAACACACACAGGCACACCGTCATCATCGATAAGGACAACACACACAGGCACACCGTCATCATCGATATGGACAACACACACAGGCACACCGTCATCATCGATAAGCACAACACACACAGGCACACCGTCATCATCGATAAGCACAACACACTGTCACACTGTCATCATCGATAAGGACAACACACACAGGCAGACCGTCATCATCGATAAGGACAACACACACAGGCACACCGTCATCATCGATAAGGACAACACACACAGGCACACCGTCATCATCGATAAGCACAACACACACAGGCACACCGTCATCATCGATAAGGACAACACACACAGGCACACCGTCATCATTGATAAGGACAACACACTCAGCAACACCGTCATCATCGGTAAGGACAACACACACAGGCACACCGTCATCATCGGTAATGACAACACACACAGGCACACCGTCATCATCGATAAGGACAACACACACAGGCAGACCGTCATCATCGATAAGGACAACACACACAGGCAGACCGACATCATCGATAAGCACACACACACAGGCAAACCGTCATCATCGATAAGCACAACACACACAGGCACACCGTCATCATCGATAAGGACAACACACACAGGCACACCGTCATCATCGATAAGGACAACACACACAGTCACACCGTCATCATCGATAAGCACAACACACACAGGCACACCGTCATCATCGATAAGGACAACACACACAGGCAAACCGTCATCATCGAGAAGCACAACACACACAGGCACTCCGTCATCATCGATAAGGACAACACACACAGGGACACCGTCATCATCGATAAGGACAACACACACAGTCACACCGTCATCCTCGATAAGCACAACACACACAGGCACACCGTCATCATCGATAAGGACAACACACACAGGCAAACCGTCATCATCGATAAGGACAACACACACAGGCACGCCGTCATCATCGATAAGCACAACACACACTGTCACACCGTCATCATCGATAAGGACAACACACACAGGCACACTGTCATCATCGATATGGACAACACACACAGGCACACCGTCATCATCGATAAGGACAACACACACAGGAACACTGTCATCATCGATAAGCACAACACACACAGTCACACCGTCATCATCGATAAGGACAACACACACAGGAACACCGTCATCATCGATAAGGACTACACACACAGGCAAACCGTCATCATCGATAAGCACAACACACACAGGAACACCGTCATCATCGATAAGGACAACACATACAGGCACACCGTCATCATCGATAAGCACAACACACACAGGCACACTGTCATCATCGATAATGACAACACACACAGTTACACCGTCATCATCGATAAGGACAACACTCACAGGCACACCGTCATCATCGATAATGACAACACACACAGGAACACCGTCATCATCGATAAGCACAACACACACAGGCACACCGTCATCATCGATAAGGACAACACACCCAGGCAGACCGTCATCATCGATAAGGACAACACACACAGGCAGACCGTCATCATCGATAATGACAACACACACAGGCACACCGTCATCATCGATAAGGACAACACACACAGGCACACCGTCATCATCGATAAGGACAACACACACAGGGACACCGTCATCATCGGTAAGGACAACACACACAGTCACACCGTCATCATCGATAAGCACAACACACACAGGCACACCGTCATCATCGATAAGGACAACACACACAGGCAAACCGTCATCATCGATAAGCACAACACACACAGGCACTCCGTCATCATCGATAAGGACAACACACACAGGGACACCATCATCATTGATAAGCACAACACACACAGGCAAACCGTCATCATCGATAAGCACAACACACACAGTCACACCGTCATCAACGATAAGGACTACACACACAGGCATACTGTCGTCATCGATAAACACAAGACACACAAGCTCACCGTCATCATCGATAAGGACAACACACACAGGCACACCGTCATCATCGATAAGGACAACACACACAGGGCACACCGTCATCATCGATAAGGACAACACACGCAGGCACACCGTCATCATCGATAAGCACAACACACACAGGCACTCCGTCATCATCGATAAGCACAACACACTCAGCAACACCGTCATCATTGATAAGGACAACACACACAGGCACACCGTCATCATCGATAAGGACAAGACACACAGGCACACCGTCATTATCGATAAGGACAACACACACAGGGACAATGTCATCATCGATAAGCACAACACATACAGGCAAACCGTCATCATCGATAAGGACAACACACACAGGCACACCGACATCATCGATAAGGACAGCACACACAGGCAAACCATCATCATCGATAAGGACAACACACACAGGCAAACCGTCATCATCGATAGGGACAACACACACAGGCACATCGTCATCATCGATAAGCACAAAACACACAGGCACACCGTCATCATCGATAAGGACAACACACACAGGCACACCGTCATCATCGATAAGGACAACACACACAGGGACACCGTCATCATCGATAAGGACAACACACACAGGCAGACTGTCATCATCGATAAGGACAACACACTGTCACACCGTCATCATCGATAAGGACAACACACACAGGCACACCGTCATCATCGATAAGCACAACACCCACAGTCACACTGTCATCATCGATAAGGACAACACACACAGTCACACCGTCATCATTGATAAGGACAACACACACAGTTACACCGTCATCATCGATAAGGACAACACACACAGGCACGCCGTCGTCATCGATATGGACAACACACACAGGCACACCGTCATCATCGATAAGGACAACACACACAGGAACACTGTCATCATCAATAAGGACAACACACACAGTCACACCGTCATCATCGATAAGGACAACACACACAGGCAAACCGTCATCATCGATAATGACAACGCACACAGGCAAACCGTCAGCATCGCTAAGGACAACACACACAGGCAGACTGTCATCATCGATAAGGACAACACACACAGTCACACCGTCATCATCGATAAGGACAACACACACAGGCACACCGTCATCGTCGATCAGGACAACACACAGAGGCACTCCGTCAGCATCGTTAAGGACAACACACACAGACACACTGTCATCATCGAGAAGGACAACACACACAGGCACACCGTCATCATCGATAAGGACAACACACACAGACACACTGTCATCATCGAGACGGACAACACACACAGGCACACCGTCATCATCGATAAGGACAACACACACAGGCAAACCGTCATCATCGATAATGACAACGCACACAGGCAAACCGTTAGCATCGATATGGACAACACACACAGGCAGACTATCATCATCGATAAGGACAACACACACAGTCACACCGTCATCATCGATAAGGACAACACACACAGGCACACCGTCATCATCGATAATGACAACACACACAGGAACACCGTCATCATCGATAACGACAACACACACAGGAACACCGTCATCATCGATAAGCACAACACATACAGTCACACCGTCATCATCGATAAGCACAACACACACAGAGGCACACCGTCATCATCGATAAGCACAACACACACAGGCACACCGTCATCATCGATAAGGACAACACACACAGGCAGGCTGTCATCATCGATAAGCACAACACACACAGACACACCGTCATCATCGATAAGGACAACACACACAGGCACACTGTCATCATCGATAAGCACAACACACACAGACACACCGTCATCATCGATAAGGACAACACACACAGACACACCGTCATCATCGATAAGCAGAACACACACAGGCAGACCGTCATCATCGATAAGGACAACACACACAGGCACACCGTCATCATCGATAAGCACAGCACACACAGGCAAACCGTCATCATCGATAATGACAACACACACAGGCAGACCGTCAGCATCGCTAAGGAGAACACACACAGGCACACCGTCATCATCGATAAGGACAACACACACAGGTACACCGTCATCATCGATAAGGACAACACACACAGGCACACCGTCATCATCGATAAGCACAACACACACAGGCAGACCGTCATCATCGATAAGGACAACACACACAGGCAGACCGTCATCATCGATAAGGACAACACACACAGTCACACCGTCATCATCGATAAGCACAACACACACAGGAACACCGTCATCATCGATAAGGACTACACACACATGGACAATGTCATCATCAATAGGGACAACACACACAGGCACGCCGTCGTCATCGATATAGACAACACAAACAGACACACTGTCATCATCGAGAAGGACAACACACACAGGCACACCGTCATCATCGATAAGGACAACACACACAGGCACACCGTCATCATCGATAATGACAACGCACACAGGCAAACCGTCAGCATCGCTAAGGACAACACACACAGGCAGACTGTCATCATCGATAAGCACAACACACACAGGAACACCGTCATCATCGATAAGGACAACACACACAGGCAAACCGTCATCATCGATAATGACAACGCACACAGGCAAACCGTCAGCATCGCTAAGGACAACACACACAGGCAGACTGTCATCATCGATAAGGACAACACACACAGTCACACCGTCATCATCGATAAGGACAACACACACAGGCACACCGTCATCGCCGATCAGGACAACACACAGAGGCACTCCGTCATCATCGTTAAGGACAACACACACAGACACACCGTCATCATCGATAAGGACAACACACACAGGCACTCCGTCATCATCGATAAGGACAACACACACAGGCACACCGTCATCATCGATAATGACAACGCACACAGGCAAACCGTCAGCATCGATATGGACAACACACACAGGCAGACTGTCATCATCGATAAGGACAACACACACAGTCACACCGTCATCATCGATAAGGACAACACACACAGGCAAACCGTCAGCATCAATAAGGACAACACACTCAGCAACACCGTCATCATCGATAAGGACAACACACACAGGTACACCGTCATCATCGATATGGACAACACACACAGGCACACCGTCATCATCGATAAGGACAACACACACAGGCACACCGTCATCATCGATAAGCACAACACACACAGGCACACCGTCATCATTGATAAGCACAACACACACAGGCACACCGTCATCATCGATAAGGACAACACACACAGGCACACCGTCATCATCGATAAGGACAACACACACAGTTACACCGTCATCATCGATAAGGACAACACACACAGGCACACCGTCATCATCGATAAGGACAACACACACAGGCAGACCGTCATCATCGATAAGGACAACACACACAGGGACACCGTCATCATCGATAAGGACAACACACACAGGCAAACCGTCATCATCGATAATGACAATACACACAGGCAAACCGTCATCATCGATAAGGACAACACACACAGGGACACCGTCATCATCGATAAGGACAACACACAGGCACACCGTCATCATCGATAAGGACAACACACACAGGGACACCGTCATCATCGATAAGGACAACACACACATGCACACCGTCGTCATCGATAAGGACAACACACACAGGCAGACCGTCATCATCGATAAGGACAACACACACAGGCAAACCGTCATCATCGATAAGGACAACACACACAGACACACCGTCATCATCGATAAGGACAACACACACAGGAACACCGTCATCATCGATATGGACAACACACACAGGCAGACCGTCATCGTCGATCAGGACAACACACAGAGGCACTCCGTCATCATCGATAAGCACAACACACACAGGCACTCCGTCATCATCGATAAGGACAACACACACAGGCACACCGTCATCATCGATAAGCACAACACACACAGGCACACCGTCATCATCGATAAGGACAACACACACAGGCACTCCGTCATCATCGATAAGGACAACACACACAGGCAGACCGTCAGCATCGATAAGGACAATACACACAGGCAGCCTGTCATCATCGATAAGGACAACACACACAGGCACACCGTCATCATCGATAAGGACAACACACACAGGCACACCGTCATCATCGATAAGCAGAACACACACAGGCACACCGTCATCATCGATAAGGACAACACACACAGGCACACCGTCATCATTGATAAGGACAACACACTCAGCAACACCGTCATCATCGGTAAGGACAACACACACAGTCACACCGTCATCATCGGTAATGACAACACACACAGGCACACCGTCATCATCGATATGGACAACACACACAGGCACACCGTCATCATCGATA